>NC_062269.1:31823260-32070760 GCF_916048215.2 Malus sylvestris
CGACTCCAAATAAGAGGACCCTCGAAAAGTTATAATAATTGCAACCGTTAAATTAAATTTGAACAGTCATGATTTCGTGGTCAGAAGATCTCCATCGTAAGCTCAGGAGAGGATCCTCTTCCTTTTTGTTGGTCCTTACCAATTTATTGAACGTTTTTAGTATAATTGTGGCAGTGGTCCACCGTCCAACGTCACCTAAATGGCTGCTTCGATCGCTTTTTAGAACAGTGGCACCTGCATCTCAACCAACCAATCCAAGAATAGTGGTCTCACTATGATGGCCTTGTTTGTTTTTTTATTTCCTAACTTTTTTAAACCCAAAACCAAACCTAGCTATGTATTCGACGTATTTATTTATTTTATTTTGTATGGAAAAGTGTAATTGATGTATTTTGAGAAACCAAACAAAACCTAACAACAAAACACTCTAACTGCTTATAAAATATGCTAAGTTCCTTAATTTTCTAATATAAAACGATATTTCATGTGACAAATTAATCAAGTTAAACGCATGAATAATACATAAGGGTAATATGGAATATGTTTGATCATTGCACTTTCACATATTAGTCAACTTACTCTAATATGAAAATTGGAGTTGAGGTTTCACCTTAAATCAATAGGTAATAGAGGAAATATGGCATGATAACAGTTCGAATTGAGGACAAAAGTACTATATCAAATGGTTGAAGATTACGAGTCTTTAATTTGATTCTACAGTATATGTTCTAAATCCTCATTTTTTTAATATAAATGATATTTTTACTCTAAAGTCTAAACTGCTCCAATGAAAAGGGATATGATTTGATCATTTGAACATGGTACACAATGGGTTGAAGAGAAAGGCCGCACCCAAATTTGACGCTCTTCTTAGCTGTGAGGTAAATAGGGCAACTGAGCTCATCAAGTTTTGGACCTGCTTCTTCTTGAACCACCTCTCCTCCACTTTGATATCTGCAATTTTGGCCCTTCAGGCGAAAATGTTAGTGTGTAAATTGTGGTCTGATGTGGCAGTTGGTTTCTAGCTCATATTGCTAGGATTGTGTGTATGCTTTCTTATTAAGTCTCATAGGTCTTAAACAAGTGAGTGTATATGTGTCTTCATCTCATAGGATGTAAGATGGATGGCTAGGATTGAATGGATGTATTTTGAATACTGCCAAGTTTAATTGTAATAGCAATTAAGAGGAGTGTGATTTTTACTGCACACTCACTCTCGGTGGAATGAAACAGTAACAATATGCAGAGTCACATTCTCTGCATTCTTCATCTCTATCTCACTGCATCATCTTCTTCATTGGTGTAAACCATCCTTGAATTCATATTACCTGTGAGTCATACCGCACAGGGAGGATTAAAAGTTTGTTCTAATACTAACAGAAAATTCACAGCCAACTGACTGCATCCCAACTCGATCCTTCAACCTATGTCGGCATGATGCCGCTTGAGTGAGATAAATGGATGACAGTTCGACCACTTCCGAGACTGTGAGAACCGGCTGACATAATGATAATAACCCCGAGTCCTTCCTCGTGAAGTTGTTCGAGTCTTTTGGTTGCTGAGTTGAGCTGACGGGTGAGGGCTTGGTGCAAGGCCCAGTCTCTTGTAAATATGCTGAAAAGGTGACCGGTACTTCCGCACACTTGCAGAGTCATGGAAATTTTGATCACAGTGTGATGCTAAGCCTCTCGAACAGCTTGATATCGCTGTTTAAAATATGATTCTCCTTCCCACAGCTACAACTTATCCTAAAGCCAATAGGTCCTTCGTATTGCTACACAACGTAACAGCCGAAAGCCCGTCCGACCCTGCTACGCCAATATTAACAGCCTCTCTTGGAGCCTAGCCCTCCCTGTTTAATCAGAGGCCCCAGCAATATCTGCATCAGAGCTATCCTAATTTTACATCATCAGAAAAAATAATGCTACATTAATCTTGCATCATCCATGTCAAATACAAAATAATTGCATCAGCATCTGTGTAACTTTGTAAACAGAAGTGATTTCAAATTGGTTCAGAAACGGAGATTCAAAAACAAGTTGGAGCAAGCAGTATAGCCGTATAGGTGATATGTCGTTTGGATGTGAATAAGCAAACAAAGTCTCAGTACGGCTTATTTCTTTTGATGTAAAATGGAAGTATCAGAAAGTATGAGTGCATTTGTATTTTGTAGTAATATGTGTTGGATATATGTCAACAATCTTTGATAAATTTATATATGCTAATAAATAAATAGTGTATGAACAATGAACTAATATTAAACAGAAATATTGAAGATCGAGGCTTGCGTACCGCAATGTCCTTGAAACAGAAATTTCACCCCTACTCAGTGCTTGTACTTTTCCGGTGTTTCACCAGGATTCAACGATCAAGTTAGAATTCCAGCACTGGAAAACTTAACTTTTAGCGAAGTTCCTTGTGGTACTCTCAATAAGAATGTTATGGATTATAGAAGGAGATTTATGTTTTCTGTGTACTAAATGTCATGCAAACGGATGTATATATAGTGGGATTATGTCTGTTCGCAACAGGTATAAGAATGAGATGTGACTATTGGGAGACATCTCTTCAGATGAGGTGCACTGCTCTCTGCATTTTTCATTGACTTCAGACTTCATCAACTTCAAAGTTTATCTGAAAAGATGAGTCTGTTCAAATAAAAATTAATTTAATGAAATTCGAAATTATTTAAATTTTAATTTTCAGAGCCCCAAGGCCCATCTTTTGATAATTAATTATGTATTAATTACCAATTAATTAGTGCATCCCAAAGTCCAACCCTAAGGGTGAGCCCAATTTTATTCTCCAAGTCCTATTACTCCAATCACTTTCAATAAAGGACAAAGCCTTATAAAGTGATGAAATCTCTACTTAAACTACTTAAATTTCCAACAATATAGCGTGAAAGTAACGTACAGCAGATGATTCAACTTCCTTCCATATTCCATGGGCATCCATATCCTTCAGTGGCTCAAGACCTTTCCGACATAACCCCGATGAGCAGTATTTCTGAAAAAGTAAAAATTTGCCGATGAATTTGTTCCTCTCGCGTTTGGTACCGCTTTCGTCAACTTTGGTTAGGAATCTCATCAAAACACGTTACGTGCTCAACGGCATTGTCGTCATTCGTCCCTAAACGACTTGGGGATAAGAATTACGTTTACTAAAACTTGGGAGCGTAATGAAATGCTAAACAATAAACAAACTAAACTCAATTGCATTGTGCCGTCGAGCATTAGTCATAAAGTAGCAAAAACATTATCAGAAAGGCCTCACACGGAAAGCAACCAACTTCAAAGAGGCGATAATATTGTCACTTTGATGAGCAAATTTAAAAATGGGCTTAAGTTCTTCCAAGCCCAAAAAGAGGTGCACTTGGTGGGCTTGAAGGTTTAACTGTGTCCAAGCCCAAAAACAGCTATATTTTTCTCTCGTTGTGAGCTCTGCAATAGCGATTTGAAAGGTTACTTGAAAGTGGACCGGGCATTTACTACATGATGCATAAGTTATATATACTCAATTGGTATAAGACTACAAATACTCATGACGTTGCCCTCAAGCCAGGCCTAGTTAGTGTTCTTTGTATGATTGTGTGTTCTACAATTTTATCATTGTTTGTCGAGTGGGTGGTAGCAAATATCTCTGAATTTTACCCCATTTCGAGTTTTTATCTTTGAACTTTTATATTAGTTTCTCTCATCTTTTCAACTTAATTCTGAGTTGCATGAGTGGTCATTCCATCAAATTTGTCTTCTTATTTGTCAAAATTTAAGCGTATAGTGGTATTTCATACCAAAAAAAATCTAATTTATTTTAAAAAGAGAAGAACTTGACTCTTTAAGCTAAGATCATCAAGTCGATTTTAAGAGGTATTTTAAGGAGTTCCTCTTCAATCTTTTAGGAGCCAGATCTTTCTCTTTAAAAATTCATTTTTTTTTTGATGAAATTCCTATTTTATCACTCAACTTAACGGAAAAGTTGACGGAGTTAACGAAAAAGACTACTAATGCAGCAAATGGCATAATTCGAGGACAGTGTAAACTATTAGAAGAGTTTAGAGACGAAAACTAAACTTGTGGTATAGATCAGGAACATTTGCTACAATTTAGCCTTGTTTATCCAATTTCAACCACAATATGTAAGATGTTAATATATTCCGACTATTTTCCTAGTTTTGATCAAATAGAGTAACCCAAATTAAATTCAAGTAGACTAAGCCACAATTATTTTGAACATCTATATAAATATCTTTTGAATATGAAATTTTAAAATCTTTAGAAAAAAACATCTTTTATGATATACACCAACTATTACATGACCTTTGTATGTTCTATAACATGGTCAACGAAGGCCAATTTGATTCCAAAAATGAGATTGCAAGATCAACACAATCAACCCAGCATCTATTTGGTAACTAACTACAGGATAATTTAGTAGCTGGATATGAATTCCAAACTTCTGTTCCATACGTCACATCCTAAATTCAATTCCTATGATTTGTGAACCGCACGAAAAACAAACCTATGACCAAATCTCACTTTTTAACTTCAATAATTAAGAACCGCAAAAAATGGAAGAAAGTAATTAACAAGATTTGACCATGAATTAGATGAACGAAAAAAACCCAAAATACAAGACAGGGAAAGCAGCAGCAGCGCTAATAACATGAAATGATAGGAGGCCGACGTGGCCACAAATAAAATGGAGCGTTTCCACTTGTGCTATATATATGCCCACATCTGTTTTATGTTCCGTATTCAAGTACAACAAGCAACTCACCCTTTCTCCCCGACTTATAACTCCCCCAAACCCTAAACCGCCAGCTCACGCCTCCCTAGATCTCTCCCTCCCTCCCCCCCCCCCACCATCGCTTTTCCGGCAATGTGATTCCGACCCCAAACGGACTACCACATTGTCGTTTTACAGATGGCCTCCGCTTGCGTCAACAACATCGGGATGTCGCCGGAGAAGTTCCCTCCGGGGCCGTTCCGGTCATACGGATGGCTGAGTCCTAGAATCTCCTTCAGCCGCGAGTCCCCCAGCGACGACGGCGCTTCGAAGCTAGGCGGCGGTTCCAAGGCCTCGTCTCCGGTAAAGCATCCGCCGGAAGGTCCAGATCCGGAGATCTACTGCGGCGAGTTCGAGTTCCGGTTGGAAGATCCGGTGGCTATGCTTCCCGCTGACGAGCTCTTTTCAGGCGGGAAGCTCATGCCGCTTCAGTTCTCCTCAGTCAAAGTTGCGGTCAACGATCCCACTTCGACGGAGGATACCAGATCGCCAGACACGGCCAAGTACCTCCGGGGACCCGAATTAATTGGTGCGGACCCGTACCTATTTTCTCCCAAGGCCCCGAGGTGTTCGAGTAGGTGGAGGGAGCTCTTAGGCCTAAAGAAGCACCAGAACAGCACCGCCACCACCAACGGTAACGCGAAGAGCGAGGGCCACAAAACGCCGGCGTTTGTGAGCTCAAACGCGCCTAAATCTCTGAAGCATTTCCTTCACAGGAGTTCGAAATCTCTGTCCTCCTCCCCCTCTGCCTCAGACGCCACCCTGAGCTTGCCGTTGCTTAGAGACTCGGACTGCGAATCGGTCTCGATTTCTTCGCGCCTCTCGCTCTCCTCCTCGTCTTCTGGCCACGAGCACGAGGACCTGCCACGGCTCTCGCTCGATTCGGACAAACCGAACCCGATCATTTCTATCCACCGGACCAACCCGGGGCAGGCGCGGGTGCGGACGGTCAAGACTCGGGAGGCGACGAAGCAGAGATCGGCGGCTGATCAGTCGAGGGTGGGACGGAGTCCGATGAGGGCGGCGGGGGAATCGGGTACGGTGGCGAGCAGGGGAGTATCGGTGGACTCGCCGAGAATGAACTCGTCGGGGAAAATAGTCTTCCAGAGCTTGGAGCGTAGCTCGAGCAGTCCAAGTAGCTTCAACGGTGGGCCCAGGTTGAAGCACAGAGGAATCGAGCGGTCCTACTCGGCCAACGTCAGAGTGACTCCGGTTCTCAACGTTCCGGTTTGCTCCCTCCGCGGTTCGTCCAAGTCCGGGTCGGTTTTCGGGTTCGGACAGCTATTTTCGGGTCCGGCCCCGCAGAAGAAAGAAGGAAACGGCAGCGTTTCCGGCCACAACCGCGGCCAGCACATCCATTATAGTCATCATCATAGTCAAAGTAAGAACCGGACAGACCGAACCGCCTGAATCCGGAATTCGGGGAACCCCGATTTGACGGCGTCGTTTCATTCATATTTTCCGCCGTGTTTTGTATGTAAATATGAGGCAGATTCTGAGGGTCTGATCCTGATGTAGCTATGTCGTTGTTGTGTTCATGTTTAGACTTTAACGGTGTCGTTTAACCAGTCCAACCATCCACCTTCTTCTTCCATTATCATTAGTGCAAGACTATTCTCTGACCTTGGCGGGTGGTTGCACGCGCGATGGATGCTCGTAGGACTTGCAAACTAGGCTGTGCGACTGCTACAATCAACATGCTGAACTTATCCATGTACTGTTTTTCTTTTTCTTTTTGGAATTTTTATTACAGTGGGTGGTGCTGTCCTTTTTCATTTGAGTCATTAGATTAATTTAAAGGTAAATTAACTTATAAGCTTAAATTATCTTTGTTATATCATAATAATAATAAATAACAAAAAAAAGAAAAGGTTCATCGGGGAAAATTCCTTTCAATTGGCAAAAAAGATGAAATTGAGGTAACATGCTCCCTGTGGACAACAACTGGGTGACGTGGAGAGCATGTGCCCGTTTGGCTTCACACGAGAACAACCCGTTTTGATACCATGATGAAAATGAGGTTTCATTATAAAACTAATTGGCAATATGGGGAGTAATTCAAGACCATAAAAGCATATAGCAAACCTTGTTCCTCACCGATGTGGGACAACTCTCAACAAAAGAGGTGTTTCCTTAGATTTCAAACCCCCATTGCCAACGGGTCCAAACGAGCGGCCTTGCAGACATTATCAAAAGCCCCAAGTTTATTGGAGGCACTTCCCGTATTTTGCCGTCCGTTTTGCAGTGAATTCACATCAAACAGTGGCCACCACCACGTTTGTTGTGTGCCTCTTTGATATAATTCAAATCGCCAAAAGGATGATTGTGTTGAGTTGATGTGCATCTCCCTCTCCTTCTTATGATTACAAAGCCAATAGGGCACAATTTGATTACAAATCTTGAAAGAAAATTCAAATTTTAGGAGGACTGCAGAGGGGAGAGAGGGCATGGGAAGAAGACGAGACAAATTGCAATCCTGGTGGAAGAGATTTTTTTTTTTTTTTTTTAAGTCTTTGTTAATTTAATTCATTTGCTGTATATATTTTGTTAAGATAAAACAAGGATAGGATAAATTAAGCTTATAGGTTAATCTACTCTTAGATCAATCTAATATCTCAAATGGCAAGTTTTCAAAAGAAGAATCTTAGCAGAGCACTCTTTTTTTTATTAATATCTAATTGTTACTAAAAGTGCTGCGAAAAATATGTCACCTTATATACTTGGACTGTCACATTATATTTTGTTCTAATATTAATATAAAAATCAACGTCAAATTATCAAGACTTTCTGGAGATAGTGTTTGGGGACTTTCCAGAAAGAGTGTCCATTTCTCAAAGTGTTATTATTTGCCGAATTTGGGAAATGATGCCAAGATTCAGAAGAGGCCCCAGCTCTAGCTCTGAATTGATGAATCAAATTTTTATTTATTTTTTGCTTGTCAGAGTCTCATTTTTGTGTGTGTTGTTTTAGGCTTTGTAATCTGAATACATTAATATTGGAATTAATTAGTTTTATGGTTCACGTGATATTTAAATTTTCCTATAATTATATATTATGGGCTTAAACAATTGAAGATTAGGGTAGAGGAGGTTAGGCAAGTTTCAAATGGGCAGCTTATGCTTTATTAGAAACTAAACTGAAATGTAAAACTATATTTTTATTTGGGAATTTTAACGAAACATTTTTTGTATTGTTCACTTTTAACGAAAATTATATTTTTACTATAAAAAGTCACACCTGATACTATTCACTTACAACACTTTTTTTGTCATTTTGATTAAAATGCTAAGTTTTCAAATCTTTTACATTAGTTTTATTTATTTATTTAGACTTGTTTACATGGACCCCAACGGACCTATGAATTACTGGGGCAAATTGTCTTTTAATTTTGGGAACTTTAACGAAAAGCACCTGATACTGTTCACTTTAACGAAAAACCACATTTTTACACTAAAAAGTCAATCCTGGTACTATTCACTTTACCCTTTATTTTGTCCTTATCATTAAAACTCAAAGTTTTCAAGCCCTTTTCATTAGTTTTCCTTTTAATTTTTTGGGAGGCTTCCTACGTTAAGTCATGGACTTATGGGATATGCATTTGCTTAATTTACCTGAGAAAATTAACCTATTAAGAAATTGTTTCTAATTATTTTCAGCTTCGTGAAGGGTTTTTCTTTTAAATGTGAGGCAATCAAAGGTTTACATATGAGAAGCCTGAACAAGTTGTGACACTTAGGGTGCGTTTGTTGCACCGGACTGTTTCAGACTGAACTAGCTTCAGAGACTAAGCTGGACTGGCTTAGACTAGACTAAGATGGACTAGTTTAATGAAGCGTTTGGTGCAGTGTCAGACTAAAAAGCAGAATATAAACAAACTATAATATTATATTATTTAACACTTATCTAATAATATTTTATTATTTTATCTAATAATATTAATTTAACCTTTTTCTTTCTTTTTTTCCACTCTACCTCCCTCTGGAACCTTCTCCCATCTCTTCCCTCCGACTCCATCCATTCTCTCCGACTCCATGCAGTGTAAAAAGGAAGCATATTTGGAGACGGAACTAACAATCCCATACATTTCGGGGGGACTCGCCAAGACTACCTAGCGAAGGACTTAGTCGGGACGAATTCGACTTGGTCTCATTAACGCTAGTCCTTCTTCACACCAAATACGGCTTAGCAATCCTAGTTAAGCCAGTCCAATCCAACGAGGTTTAGTGAGGGCAAACAAACACCCCCTTAAAGAGACGTTAAATTGGGTAATCTGAATAAAGTTTAGTCAAAGTTGTTACTCAACGATATTGGTAGGCCGACAAGGGTTGGCTTAAAGATCACAGTTCTCAGCCCAGTAAATATCTTTCAGGCTAGGGGGTTTTTGGCCTACGAATAGAATCAGATTGACCGAGTTCTCGTGGAAGTAAGATTATGAAAAGATTTAAGGGCGCGTTTACTAATCCGTAATCAAATTGAGAGGAATTGAATTGAGGATGAATTGAAATGAGGTGGAATCAGAATCAGATTCCTGTTGAAGTTGTTTACTAAAACTGTCTGGAATCATAGTATAAATGATATTGAGTCCATATAAGTTGCTTACTAATTCACTTCAATCAGAATGAAAACTAGGTTGATTACTTAAATATCCTTAATTTATAATAGACAAATTTTAATTTTTTTTATACGATTTCACACTAGTATATGTGTTTTAAAGAGTTAAAACTCAACAGAAATTTTTGGAACCTCCACGGTTCCACCAGAACCTTCTAAACTCTCCCTCTGCATCCTCCTCAGTTTGTTTCTCCGATCATCCCCAAACACCAATTCTTGCTGCTCTCGACACGTCAATCTCCCTCTGCATCTCTCTCTTTCTCTCCCCTCTCTCTCCCTCCATTTGGGTTTGGATCTGGATCTGTTGGGTAAAAATTTTGGGGTGGGTTGGTGATGGGTATTGGCACTTTTGCCGTCTGGGAGGTGCTGCGATTTTCACAGCAGAAATTTCCAGCAGAACACCGAGCGATTTTCATACCAGCAGTGCAGGTGCAATACGCAAACATCGAAACGAAAACAACTCGAGGAAACTTATGCACTTGCCTTGATGAAACTGATGGTAGCATTAGGCATCCACGAGGTATTTCCAGTCAGTAAATGAAGAATTCTTCCACATAAGGGTAGTGAAGAGTTTTTAACTTATTCACCGAAAGAGATCACTTCATTAGCTTTCCAGCGAAGTGGAGTGTTCGATAATTGGTTAATCTCAAGTACATTTTGCAGTTCGACATTCAAATGGCCGATGCATATTCACAATAAAAATTCTCATCTCTTTGAGTACCTGTGTTCCTACACCCTGATACCGATTTGGCGCACCTATATTCTCACAAGTACAGTCCAAGCAACCGAACTTGGTGCAGGAGATCCTGAACTTCGCAGTGATCTAAACAACCTTGTCGTTAGGTTCTAAAATTCGAGGTTGAGAGGTATTCCTTCCTTGGCCGTCATCGCTCGAGTACAGAAGTTAGCAATGCATTCAACACCACCACCACATCTATTTTACTTGCCCGACTAAGCTCGAATGCGAGTTGATGCACCCTCATTCACAAAAATGACGTAGTTAACTCATAGTTACTTGTAGTTACTTGGCTTGCACTCTATGTAAACTCAATAATTTTTAGTTTCAACGCATGCACATCAAAACACTAATATGGTGACAAGTTATTTGGCTAATTTCTTTGTCATATGTTTTGTTTCGAAATTTCTCGAATGTTATAATTCCTACATTAAGAGTTAATAAGTTGTTAAATAGAATCCTTGATAAGCTGTTAAAAAAAAAATTACAAAAAAAAATCCGATTTGGAGATAAACTTCCATATCCCAGTTTCGTTATTTTCATTTTTCCATTTTTCCATTTTCCCCCGGTTTTAGAATAGAGAGAAGAAAGGGTTAAGATCATACTTGCACCATAAAGTTTAGGAGTTTTCACTTTGACCCTTCAACTTTTTTTTAAATTGTGTCTACTAAGGTCAAAAAATGACTTTCATTTACAAAATTGGATAGATTGGGACATGATTTTCTCAAAGACATTGATAACTCGTCTACTTTGATTGAAATGTCATTCATTTATTGGGTGTGACACTTCTTTCTAGTTTTAGATCCATATTCCACACAACATGTGTTCGTTTCAATTTCTGGCGTTAGTAAATCACACGATGGTGATCAGAAGGAACATGAAATACCTATGTGAAGTCTTTCCAGCCGTGACGAAACCACCGTCTAGTCCATTTTTCTTGAAAATAAAAGAAAAACTCAAATTGGTCAGTATGATTTGGAGCTGACTTGCAAAAAAAAAAAAAAAAAAAAAAAACTAGCTTTTACCTTCCAAAAGACGAGAGTAGTCGACTTCATCAAATAATTTGATATTTTTTACGGGGTGTGCTATCCACACACCTCTTTTTACTTTTCACACATCCATGTTAATTTATGTCCGTTGATCTTCTTTAATTTAATCCGACGGCCGAAAACCAAAACGATGTGGGAGAAGTAAAAAGAGGTGTGGATATCATACCCCATTTTTTACTTGTGCCTCAATCTGAATGATCATTTCATTACCACATTAATTCACAAAACACCATATGGACTAGAACTCTAATTCCTTATTCTTCCATCATCAAACGCAATTGCAAGCCTCTCCATCTCTCTCATCTTATGGTACGACGGTTTAAAAAGTTTACATGTTGACGTCGTAATGATACCATAATATGTTCCAACAAAAAACCAATCGCATTGAATTTTCCGTGGCACCATTTATCTGAAGGTTTGTAAATAATGCTTGTTGTCCTAACTTGCAACTGCAACCCTCTCCATCTCTTTCATCTTATGGTATGACAGTTTGAAAAGTTACATGTTGACGTTGTATTTGTAGAGCCTAGAATATCCCAAAAATTCTAAAGACAACACGTGGATTTTTGCTCAAGAAATACAAGATTGCTCTCATTAAATAGGCAAACTCCTCATATACTCCCACGTGCAACTCAACACCTCTGAAGGTCCATGTAGCTTAGCCCTAGTTTGGGAGTGAGGTGCTTAAAAAAAAAGCACCCATGAAAAAAAGCTGTGAAGGTTTTAGGTGTTTGGTAAACTGAAAAAAAATGGCTTATTTTGGAAGCTGCTGTGAGAATAAGCTGAAATCAAAGGAAAAAGCTGAAGCTGCTATTTGCAGCTTTGGAAAACTGGCTTTTTTTTCAAAGCACACGAAGCTACAGTGCTCCTTTAATGAAAAGACCCACTATCAGACTCTTTTTTTTTCCAAAAGCACTTTTACAAAAAAGTTTACCAAACACTCTGCTGCTTTATTTCACAGCCGCTTATTCTCACAGCACAGCCGCTTATTCTCACAGCAGCTTTTTTTCAAAGCACAGCAATACCAAACCAGCCCTTAATACAACTGCCCACAGCTCACCTGCTATTAGCAAGAAAAAGTCAAAGCATCAAAGATAATGATTAATTACCCAAATCCTATCTTTAATACATTCCCAATTAAAGATTGACTT
Organism: Malus sylvestris; assembly: GCF_916048215.2. Lineage (NCBI taxonomy): Eukaryota > Viridiplantae > Streptophyta > Magnoliopsida > Rosales > Rosaceae > Malus > Malus sylvestris. The sequence goes on from NC_062269.1 coordinate 31,835,596, forward strand.
CAATTCTATCAAATCTATCAAATTTCGGTAAGCTTTTGCTACCCCTAAAAGCCCTAAACACTTACTCTTTTAAGAGAAAACTAACTTAAGCATTGGATATCCATTGGCCTAACACCCCTCGTGGGCGTGTGAGGTTTAGGTCTTTGATCAAATGTGTTGATTACTTTGTAGATATATTTTTGTTAAACTAAGAGACGGTGAAATTTTGCATCGACACTAATGATACCATATAATATGTTCCAATAAAAACCAATCACAGTAAATTTGCCGCGGCACCAGTCATGTGAAGGTTTGTAAATGTAGTTTTGTTGTAAATGAAAGTTTTTAGTTGGTCACACTTTGGTGCAAGAACAAAAGCCTAAGAAATGAGGTGGTCTAAATTGTAATTCTGGTCCAGAGATGGTGGTAGAGGGCGGGAGAAACAAAAAGAGAGGAATGAGGATCCTCTTATTTTTTAATTGTGTTCGTTCATTGTACATTATGCAGTTAGAAATTATTTTAAATATTTTTATATAAAATTTAACATAAATAGTATTTGATAAAAACTGATCGCACGATGTATGATAAACGAACATGATTAAAATTTTTTTGAAAGCCTTAGAGTATCCGGAGAGGATTCTCGTTCAAAAGGGAGTGGTAGAGTGGAGGGAGAGGTTTATGTGGTTTTGGTTTCCACTTCTCTTTTTGGCAAGGCAGTCACATCTCATAAAAACTCATCAATCATCATAGCTTGCTTCCCACAGCATGGTGGTACGTTGAGGGTGGTGATAAGCCACCTCGGAATCTTTTTTGGCTTCAGATCAGAGGGTGGTTCTTGTCTCGACACTTTGGATCTCCACCCACCGACCCACCCACCCACCATACGCCAACACCCCTACGGCCTAAACCCTAGTAAATAAAAAACCTAGCTAGCACTGAGAGTCCAGCTTTTATTTTGTTTTATATTATTTCTTATTATATTTTATTAGGTGTTGTTTCTCAGAATTTTAGATTTCAAATGATGTGGGTGTTTGACCAAGATTTGCCGGCCTTCTTGGGGATCGGACTGCCTTCCTTCCTACTACCTTCCTTCGCTCTTCCTCCTGTGACACAACCGTCTTGCATTTTATTATTCAACATCTCCCTTGGGAATTCTAATTATTAATTTTATGCGTGACTCATTAATTTTATCTAAAATGATATGAAAATAACAAATTTTTAATAAAAAAATTAACAGGTTGGGTGAGTCATCAGGTCATGTCACATTCCGGCTCGGGTCCACCACATCGCAGGTCCGTTCCACTAACTTAAGCACGATATTGTCCGCTTTGAACTTACCATTCACTCACAGTTTTGTTTTTAGAAACTCTCAAGCAACTTTCCAGTGGGTCACCCATCTTGGAAGTGCTCTGGCCTCCTTCTTGCTTAACTTCGGAGTTCCTATTGAACCCGAAGCCAGTGAGCTTCCAAAAAGCTCGTGCTAGGTAGGGATGAGAATATACATTTAAAGATCACTCCCCTGGGCGATGTGGGATGTTACAATCCACCCCCCAAAGCGGACAATTGTTAGATCTCACATCGCCCAGGGGAGTGATCCTTATATGTATATTCTCATCCCTACCTAGCACGAGGCCTTTTGGGAGCTCACTGGCTTCGGGTTCTATTGGAACTCCGAAGTTAAGCGAGTAGCGCGCGAGAGCAATCCCATGATGGGTGACCCACTAGGAAGTTCTCGTGTGAGTTCCCATAAACAAAACTGTGAGGACGTGGTCGGGGCCCAAAACGGACAATATCATGCTACGGTAGAGTTAAGCCCAAGATATGGTGGGGGCCTAGGTCGGGATGTGACAATTTGGTATCAAAGCTAATCTCTGGCCGGAAGTGTGTCGACGAGGATGTCGGGCCCCTAAGGGAGGTGGATTGTTAGATCCCACATCGCCCAGGAGAGTGATCCTTATATGTATATTCTCATCCTTACCTATCACGAGGCCTTTTAGAAGCTACCTGGCTTCGGGTTCTATCGGAACTCCGAAGTTAAGTGAGTAGTGCGCGAGAGCAATCCCATGATGGGTGACCCACTAGGAAGTTCTCGTGTGAGCTCAGAAACAAAACCGTGAGGGCGTGGTCGGGGTCCAAAGCGGACAATATCATGTTACAGTAGAGTTGAGCCTGTTATTAAAGAGTTGGTCAAGTCTACCTACGAGTAACTAGTTTTAACGTGTTAAACTTAAAGCCACTAAATCTAAAAATCTCGTAGAATCTTCGTTTTAATTTCAAACTCTATTCTTCTTATGCTCACGTGTATGTATCGACCATCAATAAAAGACATGTTAAAAAATAATTAATACGTGTCACAAATATGAAGGTCAACAAAAAATTAACATTTACCCTTTTAATGATATTTTGTTCTCTTCACCTTTATAAGGACCAAATTACAGGAAAAATTATGAACAAGTTGTATCATTAAACATTTGATATTTGTAGTAATACGACATGTTTTGAAAATAATGTTTATGTGGCATGCAGATGTAAACTTGCAGTGCTTAATGAAATTGTTGTAAACCTATTGTTGAATCAAAACGAACTTACGAATTTTGATGTTAATATTTGGTAATTTCGCATGAAATGTTTTATTTAATTATTTGTTAAAGTATGTATTGTTCCTTAATATTTAGTAATTTCGTATGAAATATTTTATTTGATTATTTGTTAAAGTATATATTGTTCATAATGGGTGTAACCCGTTAATTTTAACAGGTTGGGTTGGGGTTTGAATTCTTAAATCCACTAAGATAATTTAGGTGTCATGACACGACATATTAAAATAATTAATTTGACATGAAAACTACATAAACACAACCCTTTGCTAGGTAATGTCGAGAAATGGTATCAACTTTGTATTGGACCTTTTAATTCAATTTTTTTTTTAATTTCTCTTCTCATTTTGTAACGTTGCAAAACAATTTGAATCGTTTATTGTTTAGGTTAGGTCAAGTTTTAGAGATCCTCAGTACAAACAATTAATTAAATCTAAAATTGTTTGGTCACCTAATAATCATCCGATAAATAGACGAATCATATTTTTCTAGTTAAACGCTAAAATGATAACAATGCTAATCGAACGAGTCAAGCAAAGTCTCATTTGGTTGGATTTTTTTTTTTTTTTTTTTAAAGTTTGTTTTTAAAGGATGACTTAGAAAACAACGGTTCCGTTTATTAAGCAATATTGCAAGGCAGTAAAAGGAAAGGAGATGGTAGAAGAAAAAGGTTCAAAAGAGAAGATTTTTAGCATCTCTTTTCATGTCCAGTAGTATTTGTTTTTACTTTTAAGTAAAAGATTTTAGATTTAACTATTATTGATGCCTTGTTCGATGCTTAATTATTAAGGAAAACTAATGAAAAGGGCTTGAAAATTTTGAGTTTTAACGATAAGGACAAAATAAAGGGTAAAATGAATAGTACCAAGATTGACTTTTTAGTGTAAAAATATGGTTTTTCGTTAAAGTGAACAGTACCGGGAGCTTTTCGTTAAAGTTCCCTTATTATTATGGTTAGCTGGTTGACGAACCCACCTTAGAGCAAAATATCATTGTACATAGAGAAAATAAGGTTACGAAATTTAAGTTCGTAGTTAACTTATATTCAATAAATAATTAGAAAGATGTTCAGAATACACATTTTAAGCATATACTAGATTAACATAGAAAGCGATGATTTTTTGGTCTTGATATTTTGCATCCTCAAATCTTAACTAACCAAATAAGATCGTAGTAGTAACTTTTTCAAAGTACTTGAAGCGTTTTTTTTTTTTTTTTGTTCTGTTTTGCAAGAAGTACTTTTCATAGTACTTGAAGTCTTTCTTGCAAAAAGCACATAATTGATGTTTAATTATTTTAAAAGAACTTCCAAACGCACTCATATTTTTTTCTTAATGCTGAGAAAATGTACTTTCAAATCTTTCATTTCCATTGATAAAAAGACAAGAGAATGTGAGATTGTGTTTCATTTTAATGATCTAATAATAACCAGGTGTCACTCAGTACTACGATCTGGTGGTATTCCTCTTCACTTTAAAATGAGAGGTCTTAAGTTCGAATCTTGTGGATGGCGAATTCGATACCAAATTAGATTTCTCATTATGTGGTTTAACCAAACTGCATCTCCTCTTAATAAAAATATCAATTTATTAAAAAAAAAACTAGGTTAACGATATATATCCATAACTTTGTAGGGTTCGAACCGATGGCCCATCCATATGTAGGAAAATTTGAATTGAGCTACAAGTCTTTCACTCATGCCCATTTAATTCATAGGTTAACGTTTTGGTGATTTAATTTTATGAACAACTTGAAAGTGCATGTTTACCAAATAAATTAACTTTCTGGCTACAACCCGACAGACTTATCATTCACCCTTTTAGTGAAATATTAAAATATATCCAAAATTTTCTTTAAATTCTTAAAATTGACAAATACCCGAAAGTTAAAAGTTGGGTGGGATAAGAAAATGAATAATAAGGCTGCAGTGGCAGATGAAGGAAAAAAGGCTGGAAATGGAGAATCAAGGAAAGAACGTGCTAATGGACCGTCATACCTCTGAATAGATTCCCCATCTCCCAATCCAATTCACCCCCTTCTGTTTCATATGCAGCTGAGCTGAATACTAATACTCTTTTAGAATTGACAGCAATTTATATGCAACGGCTTTATTGTTACTGTAATGTTTTCATCTACTAATGTATTGTCACGTAAAGAAAAATTTACACAAAGTAATACAATATTGTACAAATAACACTAAACTTGTTTCATATATGTTGATTAGAAAGAGAGGAAGAGAGAAGGAAGTTTGTATACGAATGTGTAGGGTAAGGTGGGGAAAGTGTAGGGTAGGGTTTGGGGATGATGTGGCCCAGACGGGGAGGGAGGGCCAAAATTTGGTGGTGGCTGACTTGGAAATATTCCTGTCCTTATCGTTGGTCTTAACACGACATTAAGATTGACAACCATATATTTTCTGTTCATCACTCAGTTTGGTTTGGTACACTGTGGGGGCATGTGAATTACTTGAGGTCACATCATCGTATCTAGTTATCTCCTCCACTTCACACTTGAAATGGATGGATGGTTGGTTTATTATCATATGATTAGTTGCGTCCATTGTATGATTTGTTTTCGATTAGTTGCGTCCATTGTATGATTTCTTGAGTTTTTTTCTACTATGACATGCACCAAAGTATAAATAGAAAAACTCTGATGTATATTATTGTCATTTTACATGTAGGTCATTTCTTTTTGAACAACGATATCACTTTCGCACCAGTAATTGAACCGTAAAAATGCATAACAAAAAATGGTTCAACTTTTTATCTAAGAAACCGCTTAACAATTGTTATATCATGTAACATAATCCTAATAAAAAGCCAATTTGTTTGATTCAAAGTTGTTAACTTGTTCCGTAGCTACCAACCAGTTTGCTTCACGAGGTTTTGACTTCTTGAAACTCTCGATTGAAATAGGTCGGCTATTGGCTAATTGGTTTGAGAGATAAACCAAAGAAGAAAAAAGAAAGAAAGAATTTATTCCAACTGCCTTTCATATATTTTATTTACAAACAAGTGCTTTGGTTTATGATCTTTGTTTTTTATGTTCGATTTCCAGCCAACTTATCAATATTATCATTCTAGTTATGTAATTTGTTAACCAAAGTAAACATTATCATTCTGTCATGCTTGTCTGATAGAAAAAAAATGTCACATGCACTCTAACTGCAAAAAGATGGCGGCATTCAAAAGAACAAAAGAAATATATAAAAATATTGTTTGTATTATAGTTATGCATTAAAACTTTTTTTGTGTTCAAATTCTTGAAACAGGATTTGTAGTAATGATTTGTAATTGTGAGTCTGATCACACTCCAAAGGGGGCAGGAACCTTACACATGTCCAACAAAAGGTGTGCCTCAAAGTGTTGTTTTATAGTTTATTTTTCTCCAACAAACAAAAAGCACCCCTACTAACTTTTATTGTTGCTTTTTTTTCTTTCTCTAGTATAAAAAATAAAAAATTGGGTTCAATAAGGAGCCTTCGATGAAGTCAGAGAGTTGTACAGATAAAGTGAATAGGGGAGAGAGGGAAGGAGCCGAGGAGGGTGAAACTTTGGAGAGAATTTTTATTGTGCTTGAAATATAGGATGATATATTACATTTTATTATACAAATAATGTGATATTTATGTTAAAATATAAAACTTTATACTATTTATATAAAAATACATGGTGTAACATTTTTGTTCCGAGCACAATAAAAATTTTCTAGAAACTCAGAGATCACCCTTGTCGTCAAGTAAGTTGGGTCATTGCAACTTTGAGATGGTGAGTGAATATGTTGCCCTAAAAGGAACAAAAGGGAAGAGAAACTTACATGTATTTGTAAAGTTCAAAACTGCGATATATCAAACCATCTGTTGAATCTAGAGTGGAAATTTTCTTCCATCTCATTTGTCCCACATTTGTCAAGTTGGAAAGTTTCACATACCTTATAACATCACGTCCATCTTAAAAGTAACTGGGAAGATGGACCATGGAAAAATTGGGCTTGAACCTTAGGTTTAGGCTTTGGAGTATGAGTAAATGATGAAGCCACGCATCCTTTACATTGAACAGTTGCCTCCCAAAATCATATTTGTTGCCAATAGGTATATGATTATTGTATATACATGCATCTGCATATCAATTAAACACATAGAAATCATTCTTCCTACGAATTTTACCAAATCCTTTTATTTGAGAGAACCACAAAGACATTCAACAAAACTCAAGTTTTCTGGTGTTGGGATTTTTGACTTAGATCGTTGAATCCTAGTGAAGCAGACGTCCACCAAGCTGCAAGCATAGAGTAGGAAAGAAAATCTGATTCAAGAACATTACGGTAACGTCGGTAAGCAAGCCTCGATCATTATTTAATCCGTTTGATATTTATTTTGTTTTTTCATACTCTGTCAATATACTAATTATTTGCAATTTATGTTTATTAGAATATTTGAATTTACTTATATGTACATATTTGTCATTGATTGTTGATAGATATCCAACACTATCTTTAAAGATCAAGTATTTTAACTTGTTTAGGTGTCATGATGTGAATTGTTGAAGATAACAGATATCTTGACGTCCCGTTGCATAAGTTTTTTTTCAAAACTAAGAGCTATCAGCGATGTGTTCTTTTCCTGGCACGATGCCTGAAGGCAGAAGTTTCAGCGTTTCCAGATTCCCTGATCAAAGTTCATCATTGATTATCGCAATCTTTTTAATATTTTATATATCATATCTTGGAGGAAGCCCTGAATTGCAGAAGTCCCATTAATTTTTCAGAAAGAAAGAAAATAATAATGAGCTCCAATTTTGATCATGATGCCCTCCACCCCTATGAATGTGCTACACTGCAATGTTTTGGGGGAAGAGGGATCAAAACTTTAGGGTTTTAGGCACGGTCTTCAATTATTTTCAGACCAAAAAAGGTCCCCATTATATTATGTAGGGCAAATTCATTTTACTCATGCCCTAAATGTTTTTTAGCAATTCCAAAGCCTAAAAGGCTAAACTCCATTAAATGTGTTTGACCAAAGTCTGCAGGGACTACATCCAAGGCTAGGGTACCCACAAATCAGGGGGTGCACTGTTTAGTACTTGAAGCTCACCTCACTACCCAATTAGAATTGACCTGGCTTCTCAACCTTTCCACTTCCCATACATTCTCATCCACTCTTATTTGTACGGTCACGGTTAAGCTCACGTCAACATTTTATATTACTATTACTTTTTGTCTTATTGTTTCTATAAAAAAATTAACATAAAATGTTAATATGATTTAACCGTAACCGTACAAAATAGGAAGGGATAAGAGTGCATAAGAAATAGGAGGGCAAAGAAGCCGGGTCGTTAGAAATTAGGTTTAAATTGTGGAGAACGTAAGGTACCCTCAAATCAGAGGGTGCACTGTTTTGCACTTGAAGCTCGCCTCATTGACGTCACTACCCAGGTAGAAATTAGGTTTAAATTGGGGAGAACGTGAGCATATATAGATATCGCTTTGTATCTACATGTTTTGTACGTGTTGCATCTACCTCTCGGCGCTCTCATCATGCAATGAATGCACGTGATGATAACGATAACTGTAGAGGGTTACATCAATAGCAACTCTCCAAATTGTGAAGAAATACTAGCTATTTTTCTCTTTGTACGTTTCGTTTTCATCATGCAATGCGATTTAATTATTGAAACTGTCTGTATTTTCTGTTACTCGTCCGTCTTTGTAAACAACCAAAACAGGAATCATTTAACCATTGAATTGATATGAAATAATATAAATGAAGAAATTAATATTTGAATACAAGCGACATTGAAAAAGGATGAATCAAATGTAGTCATCCATTGATTGAACCCTAATATCCCAGTAGGCATTCCCCCGAACTGTGTAATGTGTATAATTGGTTGCATGATGGGGGAGGCTGGAGAGTGATGGGTGATGAGTTGATGCCTTGATGGTGTTGATGCATTGCATTTAGTTATCTGTGTTGGATTTTTCTGTTTCTGTAATCTGGACAACAGAGTAAGGAAAGCTGCAGTAGCTGCTTTGACTGTATTGGGGGGAAGAGTAAGAGCAGTAACTCAGAGAGAGAGAGAGAGAGATAGAGGGCTGGGCTTAAAGCTCAGGGGTCTTAGGCCTCACAGATGCCTCCAGATAAAGGTAGGGTCCCCCTTGTGGCTTGAGAGAAGATTGATTTGAAACCCTTTTGTTTTCCAGTGTGGTTCTGGTGAGACTGTACCTGTTGAGAGAGAGAGAGCGCACTGTACATCATCAGCTGCTCGGCCCACTGTAATTTCACTGTTTGTTGTCATTTTCCTCTGATTTATCACGTGAGTTTTTTTGCATGATTGTATATTGTGTGTGTGTATATATATATATATATATATCTCTCTCTCTCTCTCTTTCTCTAAACAGTTACAGTATTACAAGATCCAGACTGGAAAAGAATGAGGGCCTACCATCTTTGCCATATAAGGCAAGCTCCTGTCCTCCGTTTTCTGCTTTTACTTTTTTCACCCAGTTATTATTCTTCTTTGCAAAAATAATCTGGAAAGAGTTGGTGTGTGTATATATATATATATCTCTCTCTCTCTCTCTCTCTCTCTCTCTCTCTCTCTCTCTCTCTCTCTTTCTCTAAACAGTTACAGTATTACAAGATCCAGACTGGAAAAGAATGAGGGCCTACCATCTTTGCCATATAAGGCAAGCTCCTGTCCTCCGTTTTCTGCTTTTACTTTTTTCACCCAGTTATTATTCTTCTTTGCAAAAATAATCTGGAAAGAGTTGGAACTTTGAAGGGTAAAAGAGATTTTGAATGGTGAAAAATATAGGACGTTTGTTTTTACTACTATATAATGTCAGAGAGACGCGTATGAAGGCCTACTGTCTTTGGAATATATGGTAAGACATGCAAATGCAATGGTATTTGAACATATGTTTTTGGCCCCTTCTTGTTCCTATAAAGACAAATTTGTGTCTGATATTTCTGTTTAGAATTTACATTACATTTTTTTCCTTCTTGTTCCTATAAGGCCAGGTTACAGTGCCCAACTGCGCGTTAACTTAGAACCACAAAGGGTGTTGGTCAATTAAGATAGCAGGACGGTGGTTATGGAAGTCAAAATCCACATGTTTTTGGTCTGATATGTTATTAAAATCTGGACTTGAAGACATGCTATTCTCTTTATCCGTGTAGTCTTGGAACTACATGAAGCAGTATCGTAATTTTAGTCCTTGAGTCAAATGGTACTAAAACAGAGCCGTTGGCCTTCAAAAATGCATCTGTTGGGGTTGAACCTCGAATTGGAAGTTCCAAACTTTTGCTCGCTTTCCACTAGACCAAAATGAAGATTACAGAATTTTAATTAGATAGGCTTGGGCCTACCAATTTTGGGCTCCTGCTATCGTTTTCGGCCCAATATAATTTTAACTCGAGTCCAACACGAATTTAGCTTGTGTAGGGCTGACCGTTAATGGGCAAATGACTAGAATTATTTTACTATGTCATGTACTTGTTTCATTATCCCGAGTTAATAGGAAACACAAGGATGCTTGCGCTTTCTGAATGGTAAATTACAGGAAATGGAGGAGACCTGAAATTGGAAATTAGATGTGAAGTCCATAGCAGTGGCAGGTGCGACTATAGGGTTGGAGAAATTTTTAAATACGATTGTCATAGCAATACATGATGTTAGTAACCAATTGTGTTATAGTTCTGAGTGGCACCGTGAAGTTTTTCTTTATTTCATTTAGTACATCTGCATGATCTCACACTCAGTATGCATGTTCCTAGAATCTTTTAGAACTTTAGACATGCGTCGAAAAATTACATTACAAAAGAGATTATCACAAAACTTGCAAGTACAATGCTGATCTTATACTGGCTCACTTTGGCATGTTCTTTTCTTGCGGAAACGGTTGCATTTGTTTCCAGCATCTTTGATTGTCTAATTGTTACAGCCCGTCCCGAGATTCTATTTATCGAGGTTGTGAAATGACGAAATTATCCTTGACGGATGCTAAGGTATGTGTGTGACATATTATTGAATAATGCATATTTTCCTAAGTTTGGAAAATTTGAAATGGATTAAAAATTATTTGCAATTTATGTGGTTAGGGAAAGAAGTTGAACTTGTTTTGGGATGGACCACACACACACACGGGATACCCTCACCCCGTGCCCTCTCTCTCTCTCTCCTCTTCTCGGTTCACTCTCACTCTCTCCCTCTCGAAACTGTACAGACCAACCCAAAAACCCTTGAAATTTCATGGATCGAAGTGGAGATTAGCACCATCGCGTTCATGAGTGCCCTACGAACTCAAAGGTCCCATTTTTAGGTAAGGTTTTCCTCATTTTTCACGTTGAAATCACAAGCACCGAGTTTGGCACTATTCATGAACTTTGTATTGGTTCGTTTTTAGGACAATCCAAGCTCACAGTGAGCTCTAGGAAGTTCCCACGAAGCTCGGGGACGTTCATTTGGAAGTTTTGGACGTCGGGAAACCCTAGTTCGAAGGTGGCCGGTTTTGGTGAAATTTCCCGATGTGATTTCGAAGGATTTGGAGGTTTTTAAAGGTATAGCCTTCTTCCTCTCGTAATTTGTGAAGTTTTATGAAAATTTCATGGAAAATGGTTGAGAATCAAGCGAGAAAAGATCGATTACAGGTCTGCCCAGTTTCCGGCGCCGGCGAGTTTTCCCGACTACTGGAGGTAGGGGATGATGCGCGTGGAGCCTCGAAATTTTTTTCTAAAAATATGTTGACGTCCGTGACGTTGAGTAGGTCATTGTGGTATATTCATATACCCAAATTGAGCACCGTATGAGAAGTTATTACGAATTGTCGGTTATGTGCTTTAAATAACATTGTTTTAGTTGTTTCGCATATAGGTGATACCTATCCCGAGGACGAGCGCATTCAAGGACGTCACGAGGGTTACGATCATTCGACTTATCAGTGAGTGGGCAGTTATTTTCTGTTATTACCTATATACTACTGAATTTCCCAGAAATTGAATTTAAATGAAAGTATGTTTTAAAATGCTATGCATGCATATTATGAAATATATGAATTGATAATTGATGCATATATATGTAAATTGGTGCTATGGACGCACAAGTGAGTATCAAGTGAGTTTTATGTTATCCATGTGAATTGTGTTGAGAGCTCATAACCTGCACCCCTGGTGTTAGTGCTTATATTATTCACCCGCACAACACGCTCACCTTGGATCCAAGTAGGTGCATGTCGTACAGATCATGAAAGGGTTCCGACATGCTAGTCGTACAAACCACTAGAGGTGGTTCCGACTGGTAGGTGACGTTAGATTATGTGCACAGATGATTGATGAGAGAAGCACTAGAGCGTATTCTTACACCATTCTTGTCGTACATACTACTTCAGGTAGTTCCGACCAAGGAAGAAAATATCGGTAATATCAGAAATATCGGTAGTCCGAAAACATGGAAATATCGATGGAAATATCGGGATAATATCGATATCGATAAAAATTACATGGAAACCACGGAAATTGTAAGAAAAACTTGGAAATTTTTATTGAAACTTTGCATGATGTTTATTTAGTCAATTATCTATTAGTTTATCACAAAAAATTGGAAGGAAATGCATTGCATGATGGATTTAACATTATCAAGTTGATTATATAGCGAGCTGACAAACATTGTGAGTGTAGAAAATATGTAGTAATTAATGAAAGAAGTCTAAACACACCATAATCATTTATATATAATGAATTAGTACAATATTTTACACTTTATACATTGCATTTTTTGTTCTTCTCTGACAGAATTTGGTCTTCATGTGGAGAAGAAGATAAAGTAAGCAGATTTTTGGGTTCTTCTCTGACAGAATATTTGGTTCTTCTGAGCAAAGTCACTTCCAATTCTTTCATACAAAACTGTGTGCCACACACACACATCCTCAAAGTTTTTTTCTTTTTCTCTCGGATAACACACACACACATAACCATACACACACACACACACACACAAAACCATGGTTTTATACAAAACCATGTGCCAAAACTCTCTCGGATAACACACACACACATAACCATACACACACACACAAAACCATGGTTTTATACAAAACCATGTGTCAAACCGTGTGCCACAAACACACACACACACACCCTCAATGTATTTTTTTCTTTCTCTCGGATAACACACACACACTTCTCCCTCATTCCACACACACACACACGCACACACCCTCTATCTACAGAGATCGGAGATCTCTCTTCTCCCAAACACACACACACACAGAGATCGGAGATCTCTCTTCTCCATTCTCCGATCTCTCTTCTCCCTTATCCGATCTCTCTTCTCCCAAACACACACACACACACACACACAGAGATCTCTCGATCTCTCTTCTCCCTTCGCCGTTGATCGTGGCTCTGGCGAAGTCGGAGTTGGCTCAGTCGTCTCTGGCGGTGCGCCGCTGAGCAAGGATCAAGGATTTAAATATCGATAATATCGGCGATATTTCGCCGATATTATCGTTTTTTTGCTTCACCGATATCTTAATAGGTATCCAAAAAAATTTCGTCAAAATATCGCGATATTATCGATAATATCGCGATATTACCGATAATATCACGATATTACCGATAATATCAAAATATTATCGATAATATCGCGAAATATTTCAAAAGTACAGAAAATATTAAACTAACAAGATCAGATAGCACATCTAATCTTGGCCAAAAGACCGAGAAAAGACTGTCTACATCAGCTTTGGAATGTGGCTTTTATAGACTTGTTTGGTTGCTCACTTCCATTGCACAACCGATGTGGGATGAAAACTAGGTTTTATAGACTGTTTGCTTGCTCAGTTTTATTGCACAGCCGATGTGGGAAGGGTTATTATCATGCCAGGTTTATATTGTAACCATTACTTCCTGCGAATGCTAGCTCAAATTGGGAAGGGTTATTATGATGCTGCTTAGTCAGTTCCTTCCCTCTTTCTTTTTACTGTAATTTCATCATTGATCACCAAGATAATAAGTTGTCAATACAAAATACAGTAAATATTTGTTTTGTTAGTAATGATGCTCAGCTTGTGTTGGTAATGGTTCTAATCTTGTATGATGTTATAAAACTAAGGAATTTTTACTAGAAGCAACGTTCTTTTTTCCTCATCTTACTGCATGGATGTAAGAAAAGTTCCAAATCGGAGAGTTAATTAAGAAATTCCTCACAAAGTTTATTAGGAGTTGTGTCATAACTCTTATTGCCAATTAATTTTGGGGTTGAAACCTTAGTTTTCTTCATGGATCTGGAGCATATATGCTTGCATATTAAAGGAAGTTGAGTTTCCACTATAAAAAGTTATTACAAATAGTTACCACACCCAATACTACATGTATGTTTGGGTGAGAGACTCCCAAACTACAAGGCATGCATTTTAGGCAAATGAAGAAGAAATATGTCGCACAAAGTTAAATATGAGGAATTAGAAATGTATCACATGAACATTACAAATATATGTAAAAGAAATTTGTTAATGACTCATTTTAAGCAGTCATTTGCAAATCCCTCACGTGTTGCATTTCTAATCTCGCATATCTATCTTTTTGTGATTTATTTCTTCATGACTATGTCTAAATTCTCCTAAAATTCCTCTCTTAGATCTTATGTGCCCCTCTTTTTTTTGTTTCTCACTCACTCATGTCTAAATCTTGTCGAGTTGCATATATTTAGTTGTACAAATGAGCATTAAATTGTTAATATCATCAATGTATAAAATGTAAAATATTGTACTAATTCATTATATATAAATGATTATGGTGTGTTTAAACTTCTTTCATTAATTACTACATATTTTCTACACTCACAATGTTTGCCAGCTCGTTATATAATCAACTTGATAATGTTAAATCCATCATGCAATGCATTTCTTTCCAATTTTTTGTGATAAACTAATAGATAATTGACTAAATAAACATCCTGCAAAGTTTCAATAAAAATTTCCAAGTTTTTCTTACAATTTCCGTGGTTTCCATGTAATTTTTATCGATATCGATATTATCCCGATATTTCCATCGATATTTCCGTGTTTTCAGACTACCGATATTTCCGATATTACCGATATTTTCTTCCTTGGCAAGGATCACGTTCAGTCATCTGGTTCGTCTTCGTCTTCGTCAGGTGAGATTCCATTGAAACCCTAAACCCTAAACCGACTTCACATATGTTGAATCGTTTATGCATGCGTGAAATCTGAAGTTTATATGTGAAATTGATGTTAAAATTCGTGTTTTTGCAAGGTTTTTGGGATGAAATCGGCTCGGGAATAGGCACACCGTCTCCGGCGTTCTTCTCCGACGTCGCCTCGGAGTCCGATTGCACCAAACTCAAAAAAATTTCGCCGATATTTCCAAAATATCGCGATATTATCGATAATATCGATAATATCGCGATATTTGGCCGAAAACCATTCGGATACCACTTAGAATATCCATCACCCGAAAAACCGATAATATCGGCGATATTTCGCCGATATTATCGGCATTTTCTTCCATGGTTCCGACTTATGTGCAGAGTAGTGCCGTACAGGTCACCGTGGTGACTCCGGTTGGTTTGGATATTGAGCTATGGAATTAACCGTATAGGACCAACTGCAGGGTCTCCGGTTGATACATTATGTCACCTGTTATATTGATGCATTCTTAATCTGTTATTGACATTTATAGCATGGCACATTTTCTGGGTTTTGATAAAGATTGGTGATTTGAAATATTTGAAGACGTATATGCATATTATGTTATTTTCTGGGAAAGTATACAGGTTTTACAGTGAGGAGTTAGAAATGTTTTAAATGAAATGTTTTTGAAAAACTTTGGTTTTACTGACCACTCAATTTTGTTTTGCGCCCCTCCAGGTTCTAGTTAGCAGCGTTGGTGGCCCACGAGGATTCCCACAGCGTACTGACAGACTACATAAATGTAGGACTCACCTGCGGGTGTTGTAATTTAGTTATGATCCTACTTGACTGCACCTAGTACTTATGCTCTGAATTTGTGTGTTTCACACTTAAACTTACTCTAGCATGTTAGTTGGATATTATTGCTAGTAGTTGGTTTTTTATTCCTTCGTATTTCTCTTATCTTTTGCTTCTGCATCGCACTTTTGGTTACGTCACGCTCACGTGACGGCCAGCACGCCTTGATTCTAGGATCGGGGTGTGTCACTAACAGTAGTTGTTAATTACCCTAGTATCACCTTGTATACTTGAACCCTTTTTGGAGGATTATAATTGTTCCGAAAGCGCAACAAAAACTTGAGACGTTTAGAAGGACCGTGAATAGTTTGAAACAGTTGGTGAGTGCAGTAGAAGGGGACTGCAAGGTGGTCAAAATTCCGGGCTGGTTGCAAAGGGCGACCGAAGTTATAGAGGATGATGCTGGTCACAGTATAAAACTCTGAGAGAAATCGAAGAGAGAATCGCAAAGTTGAACGGACGGTGGGATACGTCAAAGACACCACAAGACTGCTCGGCAGGACAGCGAGTATCGTTGAAGAGGTTAACAAGCATGTGATGGCAACGGAGGTAGGGACGATACATGTTTATGGAATGGCTGGTTCCGGCAAGACAGCGGTTGTGTCGAAAGCCAATAACTTTATAGTGAGTGAGTACTGCAAAAGTATATTACTGCGTCCTGAGATGGCAATACTAATAACAACGACGGAAATGGCGAAGAACGTATTGTGTTAACCCGAGATTGTGTCATACATTCTGCTAGGTGATACATTTACCAACGAACAACATTAACTTCTGAATAAAAATATTCAGAAGAAAAACATGTGTGTACAAAACAACAGCAAACTAATCTTTGACTAAAATTATAAAAACGCTTTGTTCCTTTTCCATCGTGCAACTGCCTTGTGTGTTCTCGTTTTCAAGCCAGTAAACGATTAAGATTTACTGTTGTTGAATTACCATCTATCACTCTGAAGTTCATGCATGAGAACTACATCAAGGCATCTAAGACGCTTTACGAAAACAGCAATACAATCAGAATAACTAAAAAGGTTAACTGTATGTGCTTGCATCCATGTATAACTAAAATGCTGAGGATTCTTGGTATGCTATACAAATTTATGTGCAAGATTCGAAGTTATATTTCTTTTTGTTTTTTCCATAAAAAATAAAGAAATGCGTAGTACCTTCCGCAAAAAAAAAAAAAAACCCCTAAGGCGCGTCTTGGCGGCACCTTCTGCCCACTCCTTCAAAACAGAGGCGGCAACTCTCACGCCCAACCTCAGAGGACGCCTAGGTACGCCCTGAGGCAAGCCTTTTAAAACATTGATAACGGCACACAAAAAAGTTATGCAAATGCTCGTCCAAACACATAAGACTCCAAAGTGAGAAAACGAGAAATCAACTTTTTTCTTCTAACACGATATGCTCCCATGTCTTGTAAATAGCTAACGGAAAATAGCACATTAATCTTAATCACCATTAGTCGACGAACAATAAATTGAAAGAAGCACAGATCGTACAACCTATGACTCATTTCTTCTTCTGGACAGGTACTTTCCATGACATATGCCAACATTAATTTGCTTCGAAATTGGAGGTCTACAAGAAATCCTCCTACTTTCGAAGGTGCACTAATCATAATGTGAACGCAAAACCAATGAATCAACATCTCTAATCCATTGATTTATACTCAGGAATTACGATTACCTCGATCACACAAGTTACTCTTCCTACTCCCATTACCACTCAATCATCTCAGCATGCTCATTTCAGAGAAACCAAAATGTCTCCAGAAGGCGTAAAATTTTGGTACCACAAATAACAACATTAACCAAAACGTTAATTTTTGTAAATACCATGTTGCTGTTGCTGCTGATGCTGATTTGGAACACCGACAAACAGCATTCTCTCGATGTTATCAAGCCGGCGCTGTACGGACTTGAGAACCGAATTCAACGACGAAACTCTCTTCCTAACGGCGGAAATCTTGGCGGCGTGTTGCATGATGAACAGAAATGGCGCAGCGTCCAACAACTTATCCAGCTCTGCGACCAAAACAAAGTGTAAATATCAAAATTACCAACAAAATTCAATATTTCAGAAGAAAAAGGACGGATTTTTTCAACTTCTTTTTACCGCGGGTGAGGCGGTGGAGCGACTGAGAGAGGTGGTCCTGGCTGGCGAAGGTCTGCTGAGCTTTGTAATCGAAGTCTTTGATGACGGTGGTGAGCGTCGACGAAAGCGCCTTTGCCAGCGTCTCCGTCGACTGTAATCTGTTCTTCGCGTTCTCGTTCTGGTCCACAGTCACACTCTTCTCCTCTGATGACTCCAGCTCGGTGTTCTGGCTTTCCATTTTCTCAGCTTCACCAATGAGTTTGATTGATAGATTTTCTCACTTAGTTTTCTCGGCAACCAAACAGAAAATTAAATTTAGAAATTGGGGATACCGGGCTTTTTCCATTTTGGGCCTAAGTTAACAGTATTTCCCCCATTCTGGGCTTCTTGGCCCATGACCACATCTACAAGAAGCAGCACAGAGATTAGGGTTCAGACGCATCAGAAACCCTGTAGCTTTCTTCTGGAGACGTCGCGGCCATCGTTCTGGTATCACAGTAGCAGCATTTCCCATCGATCATGAGGGCCAAGGTAAATCATCAACACCCTCTTCTGAAATCTTTCTATTTTCAACCTTGAATTCGATGGGTTCTCTTTGTTTCCGTGTTCGAATCGAAAAGTCTATCAAATCTGCCGGTGATGGTTGAATGAATTGCGTGCGGTGGTTGTGATTAAACTGTATTGTTTTTATTGACATCGTTGTTTTCAGTGGAAGAAGAAGCGCATGAGGAGGCTGAAGAGGAAGCGCCGAAAGATGAGGCAGAGATCCAAGTAGCCGCCTTTTGCTCCGTCGTCCGCATCGCCGCCTTCTCATGGGGTGAGCTAACCCATGTGAGGTTGTTTTGTAGACTGGAGGTTGCTCGTGAGGGTTTATTACTCTGAATTTCGGTTTTAGTAGTTTCGGGATTATAACTATGTGGATGTTAATGTTCTTATGACTGGTTTAACGCTGCTTCTAATTACATAATTAAGTATCGATTTGGTTAAATTGCAATGGCTTCTACTTGCTTTGATGTTTTTCGACTTTGATTTCCTCTGTTATTTTTTGTTCTAAGTTGAATGGTTCTGTTGTTATGATGCAATGTGGATCCTGGGTCGCATTAGATGTCAAAGTTCAGAGCTTTTGTATCCTCTGCTCGACCTGGGATCGTATATGATGCATTGTTTTGTGCCCATTAGATTCAGTTCTTTAGGTTTTAGAACACATAAACAAGGTCTGTAGGATTCATTGGCCAACCTGCAGAACCAGGACTTGTCCCCGGACACCATCAGCAGGTTCTTTGGTCCTGGTTTCTTCTCTTTATCGGTTGTTTATGTTTTCCGGTCTCACGCTGAATAAAAAATCCTAGGCGTTTAGTATTTTAGTCTCGCAACTGCTTTCCTCTGTCACCATTCACGGCCATCACAATTTAACTTATCCAAGTATACCTTTCACAGCACCAAATGGATTTTTTCTTTCACCATTCATGCATTATCGTCTCAAGGCCTCCGAGAGTTTTTCAAAATTTTAGATTTGCAGAAACCCAGTTTGGTTGCTAACAAGTCGTAGGTATCAGGTAAGTGGGGATGTTTGGGTTTGGTCTGTATCTGATTTATCTGAGTTGATCTTGAGCTTTGGTCAACTTCGGCAAGAAAATACAATTTGCTTGAGCAAAATTGGGATATACGTAAGTCTGCATTATACGGTGTACACTGGACAGACATGAAGAGAGTCCTCTTCACCCCGTTGAAAGAGGTCCTAAGTTTGAGTGCCGCAGTCTCGTGCTAGGCCCTTGAAGTTGCGTAAACATTCATGATATGAGAGTTTCTGCCAATAACTATATGCATTACAGCTCTTCGACGATAAATATATTTGCCTCTGCGCTGAGTTTCAACACGAGAAAACCCGATACACAATCTTCGGAGCAACGCTCTTTCAGAAAAAGACAACATAATCATGCATGTGGTTTGAAACAGATCTCAGAGCAACAGTTAAGACTCAATTTACAGAAGGAAACCGGAGTTACAGCCTTTCATAAAATAATTAGCTTCAAGCAAATGAGGTTACAGAGTGTGGGGCAAAACTTGGTCTGAACTCGTTCTCCGCCCATTTCCAAATCCTGTATCGATGGATATTATTATTCACAAGGAGTGCCTTTCCCATTCTTCTTCTTTTCTGCCTCATCGCCCATTTCCAAAATCTACAAAACAAAAGATTCAAACGGCCCTCTGAGTTTCCGAAACTTCTTGCTCTTCTCTCCTTTAACACTGTTTCCTTTTCGTTTTCCCTCGTGTGTCTATCCCAGTAAATCCTCAAAGTCATACTGCATGACCAGTCTTTCCACTGTATTCGGACTCATAACATGTCGCAGGTGCAACTCCTTTAAGACTCTGGCTGCCAGCTCCAGTTCTCCTTCGTGCGCAATTCCTTCCACCAGAATGGTGTAGGTCATCTCATTAGGCATACGCCCTTTCTCGACCATCATCTCAAAAACCTGGAAGGACAAGTCTGTTCTTTGCGATTTGCAAAAACCGAGTATAAGAGCATTGAAATTGTCGGTATCAGGCCTAAGGTTGTTTTCTTCCATTACCTTGAAAATCTCAATCGCCTCATCAAGCATACCCTCCAAACACAACCCTCTGATCAGAGATGAATATGTATAAGAATCTGGAGTGAAACCGTGCTTGGTCACTTCGTACAATATTTGAAACGCTGGAAACGTGTTTCCTTTGCGACACAAGCTTGAGATTACGTTTTTGTAGAACTCGTAACTGGAGCACTTTTGTTTATTACAGAGGCTTTGAATGATAGAGAATGCCGCTGGCACCAAACCTTTCTCACAGAGCACAGCAATGGCATTGAATGTTCCCTCATTAGGATTGCACCGCCGATGAATCATTTGGTCTAGACACTTCACAGCACCATCCACATTCCCCTCTTTGCAGAGATGACCAATGATCGGATTGTAGCTGGCAGCGGTAGGTTTGAAACGACCTCTCAGCATTTCGTCCAAAACTCCAAGAGCATGCTCAGTTCTACCATGAAGTGCAAGTGAACCGATTAAGATGTTATACGTAACTATGGAAGGGGCCCGGTCCTCGCCTTCCATCTCAGACAGAAGCACATTTGCCTCTTCCCACCTTCCCTCGTAACACAAGCTCCTCAACACGATGTTATAGCTCACAACATTTGGATCGAATCCCATGGAAGGCAAACTCCTAAAGAACCGCAACGCCTCATCAGTCCTACCTTCCTTACACAAGCCAGTTAACAAGACATTGTAACTTACCAAATTAGGCTTTCCACCTTTAGCAATTATCTCCTGCAGGAGCTTCATGGCTTCATTGACCCCTCTTTCCTTATAAGCAGCTTCCAGCAAGAAAGAGTAGGTATAAACATTCGGAACCAACCCCTTCTGTATCAGTCTATCCAAAAGCTGCAAGCTTTGATTCAAGTTTCCGCGCACGCAAAGCCCTCTAACGAGCGAATTGTAGGTCACAGTATTCGTCGGATATCCATACTCCTCCATCTTCTCTACCAGCTGCATTGCATACCCAATGTTCCCTCTTTTACACAAGTAATTCACCAAGAAAGTATAAGAAGCTGCATCAGGTATAATGCCGGAAACAACCATCATTTCGATGACTCTGACCGCCCTTCGCATCTTATTCGCCTTGCAGAGGTCATACAAGAGCTGAGTTGCCTGAGCCACATCAGGCTTCTGGCCCTTCCCCACCATAGACTCCAAGTGCAGAAAGGCATCAATGAGTCTGAGCTCCCTACTTCTTCTGTCATTCTTGGCATGCCTCCAGTTGGGCAAGGTGAAAACCGTGTCTTTCGGAGAAATCGTGATCTGGGTAGTCGCCAAAACTCTGGAAAAGCCCTTGCTGAGTGAAAGGGGTTGGAGATTCCTGATGTGGGAGAAGAACCCACAAGTCTTTCTGGTGGCTTCTGGCGATGGGTGTGCAATTGGAGACACTGAATTTACAAGAACCGCCATTGACAGAGCTAAAATATGCTACAAAGATTGAAACTTTTGCAACAGATAACAAGAATCAAAATTCTGGGTTGGTTAAATTCTCATTAGATGAACATAAACAAATGGATTACCGAATGTTTTTCCAGGATGAGCACGGATAATTTTAACACTAACTAATAAAAAAACCGAGAGATGAATAAGAAATGGAGAGAGGGGAAAGAATCAACATACATATCAGCTGCTGGGTTTTTTCAGGAATGATTGGTTGGTCCATTTGCTATCTCACTGCTAAAAGTTTGATCCTTTTCCATTTGTAATCTGGTAACTGGTAATATAATGTTTCACATTGCTCCATTTCTTCCACTGTCCAGTCCCGTCCCGTCACTTTGTTATCCAAATAAGTTGAGGGGGGTGACTTCACATCCACAAGCTTTTTGACCAGCTTGTAGGCACGCTCTCCCTTGTTCTGTTACCAGTGTCGGATTCAGGATTTTAAAATCAAGTTGTTATAATTAAGGTACATTAGGTGTTAGTCAAGCGGCGGATTAAAACCTAATGTCTATGCTTCTAGACGGCGCCTAGATAGAGGTCTAAACAAAAAAAAAAGGTCGTACCCAGTGCACAAGGCTCCCGCTTTACGCAGGGTCTGGGAGAGGTGAATGTCGGCTAGCCTTACCCCCATTTATGGAGAGGTCTAAACAAACCTTAAATAAATTTATTGTATATCAAATAAATAAGTACCTAATTGGACAACAATTAAAAAAAAACATGAAAAATGGGGAGTACTTTCTTCTTCATTGGAACCAAGCTCCAAGGACAGCTGAGCCTTGGTGGTCTTCTTTGTGTTTCTCTTCATCTGAAATTAGATATTTTTTCTTAGGTCAAAACTTCTGTTGCACATCATCTGCACAACCATGGTGGTTTCTCTTTTCCACCACCTTCCCAAACCATCGGGTGATCCTCGCATGTCCTCACAGGCGCTTCTTCGGACTTCTGGATGGTCCCGTGATCACCCGGGTTCATGAATGGATCTGCCCCTGATCTTGACTCCCAAGTTTGTTGATTTTTATTAAAAAATTGAGTGCCTTTATTTGATACCAATTTCCTTGCATGAGTAGGAACTCAAGAATAAAAACGATTTTAATTTTTATTCTTTGTAATTAAGCATGTCTTTAGTGGAAGCGATGAAGGTAAATTTTGCTCTTGTTTTCTGAGTAAAGGTTATACGGTGAAGAGACCGGTCAATGCGACCTTATTAAAGGGAATATTTGGGACATAAAAGCCTACGATAACTCGTACTTGGTTGCCGGATCTACGAGAGTTTTAATTTGACAAATCAACCGTAATTTGACGATAAAACGATGAAGATGATGGATAGGAACTCCTACTATGTGATCTCTAAGTGGGATTTCTAGTCATCTATTCCTTTTATTTTCTAAAGAAGTGGATGTTTTGTATGATTGTTCAACAAGTGAACTGTAAAAGAGTGAACTAATTATCAGATCGACAAAATTGTACAAATGATATGTCAAGACCATATTGTTCATTGGTAATGAATTTATACTTCCAGTTTATCTTTGAATAAATTGATCCTAAACGACATTACCGACCTGGTTCGGTCGCTACCCACCGAAAATCTCGTTCACCGAAAATATCGACGAATTTCATCTACAAATTTGCTACAAGATCTTGTTAGAACCGAGCTTTTGTGTTCGACACCAATCCAGCTCGTTTATTTTTCATTCGTCCTATCAAAATATTCTCAGAGCATCCGTATGCACCCTTTAGGATGACACCGTCCGATAGATTTACAACATTTTATAATCCAATATTTGTCGTTGGGGAAATAGTGTGATATTAGTTGGATAGAATCGAACACATAACCTCGAGGGCATGAGTAAATACTCTTAACGACATCAGTTACAAGCCCAACATTCAATAACCTGGTTACTGAATATCACCAGAAATCTCTACAAGAACAATCTCCATTTTTGAAATGGTGAAACCTCAAGGAATCTCTAACAATAATCTGCACACCAACAATCTTGGCCATGAACTTGATGGCATTATGGCAGTCCCCGCATATCCTCAAATTCTTAAATACCCGAATAGTCGATTCGCCATTCAAATTGAGTATCCCAAAAGCTACAGCAAGCTTCTCACTATGGTTGCAAAGGATCCCCACTTTCTCCTCTTGATCCACATCTTGCAGAACAAAATCAGTGTTGGGGACATACCCTGCCAATCTCATCTTCTCACCGATGTCAACCAAAAACTTGTATATCTCCTCGCTACGCTCGTTACTCCTATCACCGGAAACAAAAGAGTAGACTCTATTTCTAACCTGAACCCAAGAACAACCGGGTGTTTTTGTGATTCCTCTGTCTCTCATCAACTTCCTGGTTTCCGAAGCTTCTTCCCATCGATTGGCAGTGACTAAAATGTTGGACAACAGTACATAGTTGCCGGGGTTATCTGGTTCAATTTCGAACAGCTTGTTTGCTGCAATTTTTGCTAAGTCCACATTTTTATGCACTCTACACGCACCAAGCAATGCTCCCCAAGCACCGGGAGTAGGTTCCATTGGCATTCTTTGTATGAACTGATATGCCTCAACTAGACGACCAGCACGGCTAAGCACATCAACCATGCATGAGTAATGATCTGCATCAGGTTCTATTGAGTGATCCGTCCTCATTGAATCAAAAACCACGATGCCTTCATCAACCAGCCGAGAATGGCTACAACCACACAAAACACCAGTGAAAGTAACAGAATTGGGCTTCACCTTGGAGTCTAACATTTTCCTGAACAGCGACAAGGCTTCTTCTCCATCCCCATGCATCGAGTTTGCAATGATCATCGTATTCCAAGCAACTGTATCCGTTCTTGGCATCATATCAAAGACCCTCCGAGAAAGTTCCAACTCACCACATTTTGCATACATGAAAACCAAAGCTGTTGTGGTAGCCAAGTCCTCCATTAAACAAGTCCTAAAGATGTAACTATGCACCTCTTTGCCTGCCCTTAAGCTCTCCAAATCTTTGCAAGCTGGTAACAAACTAGTAATTGTGATCTGATTGGGCTTAATTCCTGATTCTTGCATCTGTCCGAGCATTTTCAGAGCCTGTATTGTCTGCCCATTATTCAAGCACCCACCAATAACAGCATTCCATGAAGCACCATCCAATTTAACACCTTCCCTTCTCATCCTACAAAATAAAGCTACGCCCTTTTTGCAATCTCTGTTCGAGAAATATGCAGTTAGAAGTACATTCCAGGATACGACATCTCGTTTAGACATCATATCAAATACCAACTGAGCTTGTTTAATGCTCAGACAACTAGCATAGATATTTACAAGGGCGCTGCTAACGAAAACATTCTCTTCCATTCCATGTTTGAGAACAAACCCATGAATCTCTCTTCCCAATTTCAAATCTTTCAGTTCTGAGCAAGCAGGTAGGATTGAAGACACTGTCACAGCATTGGGTCTCACTCCATTCAACCCCATCTCTCGAAATGTCGCCAAACCTTGCCCAGGCAGCCCGCAGTTAACATAACAAGAACACAAAGAGGTCCAAGACACCACATCTTTCACTGCCATGCTGTCGAAAACCAGTCTCGCCCCATCAACATATCTACATTTTCCAAACATATCGACCATTGCATTACCCAAAGCGACATCCGAATGAAACCCAAATCGAATTGTTTCATCGTGAAGCTCTTTAGCATATCTAACATCACCAAGAGCAGCACACGCCTTAGCAACTGATAAAAGCAGAAGGCTATCGGGCGCTATTCGCCGAGCTCTGAGTGAAGCGTAAAGACTCATAGATTCCTTGAGGAACCCATGTCGCGTGTAGCCTGATACGAGCACGGTCCACGCACGTAGGTCTGGTTCGGGAATTTGATCGAACAGGTGGCGTGCACGTTGTAGATCGCCGGAATTACAGTAGATTTTCAAGAACCTAAGGCTCAGGTGAGGCGGGACGTTGGTGGGTAGTTTTGAAAGCATGATATTATTTTTTTAATGGATTTTACATCTTGTACTCTGTACGGAGAAGCTTCAAGTTTGCAAGTGCTTTTGAAAAGCAGTTGTGAAGTTCAGTTTCTTCGCGCCAGGACAGGTAATAAGCGGACGATGACCGTGTCTAGGCATGAAACGACACCCCCCTTGTGCTTATTAGCTTTATTTGTTTTTTTAAGATCAACTTTGTAAATTAATCCAATAGAAAAATAGTTTAACTGTTTAATTAATGTTGCTAAAATTTCGATGTTTAATTAAATAACATGATTCGTCTATTTATTAGGTAACTATTAGATGACTAAACGATTTCACATATTGTTGATGTCTAGCCGAATTGATTTTTAAATAGTGCTCTACAATTCGACCAACTAACAGTTTCTTCCTAGCTTATGCACAGGAAGGTGCGCAGGACCTCGGTTCAGATTTTTATACAGCAACTGTCCACCGCAGTTGATCCGTATGCTGACATGAAGCTTGTAGTCTTAGCTGGGAAACAGTGACATGAGATTATAAGTTTGCAAGAAAGATATTTTTGGATTACAAAGTTTGCTAGGAGCAGTTCCTAAAGCACAACAAACACCGCTAAGTTTTGACATGTCAATTGTTTGAGGAATGGATGAAAAATTTATAATTAGTCTCTTCAAATTATGGAGAGATTTTTCCAATGAACCTGGAAAAGGAGCTCGTTAAACACTTGTCATAATACAAATGAAAAATAGAGGGACACTGAAAAATATATATTTTATCCACTTCTATTATCACATGTGATATATCATTTCGCGTGAAATAATGAAGGCTGGTTATACGAGCGTTGATTGAAATTTCACTCGTATAAATAGGACCTTTTAGGTCATTTGTTAAAGGTCCTGCACCAACCACACCCTTGCATTATATTGCCCGAGCTTTCCATTAGGCAGGATTTATCTTTCTAAAACAAGGGGTGGGCACTTTGTAAATCACCGGAATGAACATGTCTCCAGCATGATACCTTTTTCTACTACCCTGATATAAAACCTAGAGATTTGAGGTGTATGTCCAAGTGTAAATTAATCAAGCCCAATTCGATGTTCATTTGATTTCTTGTTTCTTTGAGACAAAGAATGGAAGGAGCAGAGGGAGAGAGAGAGGAGTGAGAAGTTCTGCCGGCGACTCAATAGCGCTTAGAAAGAAGGGGATTAAGCTGCTGTCGAATAATGTGATAGAATTTTTATTTTTTGATCTTGGTAAGGGCACTAAATTTTTTTTGTGTTCTTTCTAAGAGCGAATATATTCTTAGTATAATAACACAAGTAAGGATGTCAAACCATATAGAAGTCGAACCATATGGACTTATTAGACCTATCTCTTCAAATTACTAGCTCTATGTAAACCCTAACAGACGATGAAAATAACAAATTAAATTTGGTTTTTGAGATGAAAACTAAAGTTACTTAAAAATGGAGGAAAATGTAAAGATGAATTATAGCGAGATTCAGAGAAAATGGGAATAGGACTAGGGATTTCTACTTCACCATTACAAGTTAATTAAAATGATACAACGAATACAAACAGAGCACAAACATAACAAAAAGGAGATGAATCCCACACCACCAGGATCATGAAGAAGATGGGAGCTGCAGCAGATCGTTGTTGTCAAACACGATACGGCTGGTGCATGTGTAAATGTTATATTGAATACTTGAGCTACAAGCCTCTACAACTTATGATTGCAAAGCCTTTTATTTTTTCAAAAGGTTTCGAAGTAAAGCGAATACAACCAAACCGAACCTGACCTAAGGATTCGGGTTTTAAAGTTTTCAGCTTGATCCTGCAGAACCAACCCGACTCATGCCCACCCGTCTTTGGATGAAGGCATTTCTTTCGAATTTAGTCATGGCATCATCACATGCCTCTATTCCGCCAGGCTCTTTGGTGTCAGCTAAAACTATTAGGTTCTTCATGGGCGGAGGCGGTATGGCCACCCATGTAGGTCTCCCCCAACCGAAATCAATATCATAGAGAGGAAATCTGCACATGCTACTGTAGGTAGACATAACCATCCTTCCTGGTCTGGCAAGCCTTTGAACAAATCGGTTGAGGTAACTCCTGTGCTCCCCTGTTGTAGCCTATTCACATGGTCCTTGTCAATCTTTCTTAGTTCTTCTCGTACCTGCTTTACCATGTCATGACAAGATTCTTGATCATAGACTCCGTTGCTGCTGCTGCTGCTGCTACTACTGATCAAGGGAGTTGTAAGGAAAATTTGATAAATATTTCCAAATGAACAGCGTGGCAATGGTGGATCAGTCCTGGGACGTAGGTTCACAGTATAGAATGCCCCATGAAACATATTCTCATCAATAGGATGATCATCCTTGGTAGCTTCTGTGAATCGCCTCCATATGAAAGCAGACAAAGTTTCAACACGCGATGGACGTTTTTCACGATCATCTTCCGCTAAACCGGTATATTTTTCTCTGATATCCTCTATAGTAGGGGCATTGAACACAAAGCTCTTTTTGGCTTTATTTGTTGTGATGCTGCCGAGCGTATCATAGCCAGTAACATCATTGGCAGGTGGAAACATACTCTGGACGCTCGATTTTTGCTTCATCTTTTTCTCCCCGGCCAATGGCAGCCCAGGTTTTTGTGAACATGAGCATAGATAGCCCATCAGCCGATTAGGAGTGTCATTCTCCTTGGTTGATTTGATTTCTTGGAGTGTCATTCTCCTTGGTTAATTTTGGTGTTAGTCTCTGGGAAGATTTAGGAAGACCTCAGGAGTGTCATTCTCCTTGGTTAACTTTGGTGTTAGTATTTGGGAAGATTTAGGAAGCTATCAGGAGTGTCAATCTCCTTGGTTGATTTGGTTTCTTGGAGTGTCATTCTCCTTGGTTGATTCGGTTTCTTGGAGTGTCATTCTCCTTAGTTGATTTGGTACCGGTCTCTGTCAAGTTTTAGTTAGTTCAAGATATATTTCTTTTCAACAGATTAGGATTAGAAACTGTATTGTGCAGAGCTTTTTTTTTTCAGCAGCAACATACATTTCAGTGAGCCTCATGGGTTGATCAATTGAGCTCTAAAGGACAAAAGTATGCCTGTATGGCTTTCAAGAAGTGGTTTCCTCGCTTCTTACAATGTCTGCCAAAGCCCACGGTTGGAGAATATGCTCTCTCCTATCTGAAAAGTGATTTCAGGGCTTCTGTTGGCTTAGAACTGGATCATTCGCGCATTGGCGTCTCTAAGCTCAGTGCCTTCATCAAATGTTTGTCCAACTTATGTTCCATTAAGCATGTCCCTATTGGAAACCTTGGATCTCTCAGTCACATGGTCCTCCTACCAAATCCCAGGCTTCACCACAACCTTTGTCATGCATTCAAAACGTCTTGCAGTTCCAGATCGGTTTTAGAGCTCTAGCTAGTTCAAACTTCATTTGGCTACACCAAGTTCAGTTTGAAAGAGAGGGGGGGGGGGGGGGGGAGTAATAACATAAATGTTTAGTAATAACAGAAATGCCACATTGCACTATTTCGAAAAGCTTTGGCTCGGAAGAACGAAAACGTTTTTTATTTGTTCGACAAGGAAGCTAAAGATTCTCTGAATCCTCCAATTCTTGATTCTTATTGCAAGACAGGCACCACAAAGGAATTGATTTTTGGGTTTTCTGTTTTTGATTGTGAATTTATAGGAATGGAGAAAAAAGTTGCTACATCAAAATTGTTGGCCACGAAAGGTGAAGACTCCTTACTCTGTGACATGGGTAATTGTTCTTGTCCTGAAATGGTTTTAATTTCGGTTGCAAAATCTGGTGAAAATGATGCCACCATGTGTTTGTTGGACGGCAGCAAACGACTGACATTGCTTCTTTGAAGCATGGCTTCCATGAATTCATTCGAGACAAGGGTGGAGGTTTACCAAAAGACAAGATTTGGAAGGACCACTCAAGAATATCCAGGAATTTTTCAGAAGAAATCGACCTCTTAATTGTACCTGCTGACCAAACTCGTATTGCTCTCCAAGTGTTTGATGAAAGGTCACACTCAGCAGATTGTGATTTGCAGTTGGGCTATCACATGCCGATTTCTGACACCGGAGGTACACTTCGTAGGTTCTTTACTTCGAATGTTCAAATCAAAGATGCTCATAGTTCTAAAGGTGGAACAACTATTCAAAGGCTCCTTAATTCAGAATCTACTGGAAAAGTTGAAACCATTTTGGTGCAAGAAAATGCGTCTGCTTAACTGTTTGATGCATTGCAGCCTTTTGGTGGGTTTTATAATGATGCACTTGTTTCTGTTAGTTTTCAGTTCACCTATCATAAAGGAATTCGTGATAAAGGTGGAACTATTTTTCTCTCTGAATTCAATTCAATGGATTTCCTAGCAGTCTGTGAGTTGGGTTTTGTTCTTAATGTGAAAAAGATGAATTTTTTGGAGGAAGCTGACCCCTTGATTGTGCCTGTTGAGATGACTTTTCTTGTTTTCAATCTGTTTGATAAAATGTGGCTCTCTAGTTGCTGTATGTGCTACTGGAAGGGCATTCATGATAAGGATGGAGGCTCAAAATTCAGGGATGAAAAAATTCAAGCATGTG
Source organism: Malus sylvestris (assembly GCF_916048215.2). Taxonomy (NCBI): domain Eukaryota; kingdom Viridiplantae; phylum Streptophyta; class Magnoliopsida; order Rosales; family Rosaceae; genus Malus; species Malus sylvestris. Next base: position 31,865,838 of record NC_062269.1, read on the forward strand.
CTGCAAATAGAGGATGATTAGTCGGAGGAAGTTTCCAACTTGATTACCCAAGTGTTTGGGTAACGGAAACTCTTATGATGGTTACACGTATGACTGAGGGAAAAACTGTAATGTCCAATGTTGCCAGAAAATCAAAGGTGGCTGATCTTGCTTGGTTTCTTACTGATTATGGGGCTTGCATTGAAGGAGCAGGCAACAACAAGCTTATTAGCAAGGGAAAATCTCAGTTGCATGGTTATGAATGCATTATTGCACCTGATCGTATTGAAGTCTATACATTTATTCTTGCTGCGGCTATTACTCACTCTTGCATCTCGATATCACATATCGTGTCGTGTCAAGTGTCCTATTTGATACACAAACGCTCGGCTGTTGGTTACAAAATCAAGCAATATTCACATGATACCTTGGCAGTTTCAGCTTTGCTTGGACGTAGTGGTGACAATTTGCAAAGCTTTGAGGTTACAGGTCTATATCCTGGGTTTCTCACATACCTCAAACCAAAATTAATGGCTTTGCTAACCACGTGCAATGGATTAAGTCATGCAGAGGAACCTGTATTTGACAAGAGCATAAGTCATGTAAGTACAACCCTTAATTCCTCTTCTACAAATGAATCTGAAAATGCTATTGCATATGACAACGATGTAGCAGATGAGGCTTTATGTTTGATACTCATCTCAATTGGTAAAACAAATGAGATTGTGGGAAATACTGTGTTGCGCAAAACAGGGGGCTTGCCAATTGAGAGGGCAGATTCTTGTCAACCGATATGGCCGCTAGTATTAACACACAAATTTCAAAATAATACTACGAGTTGTTAATTTTGTGCTTACTGCTGTGATTGGTGCATTGTTTACTGAGAAAGAAAGGAAACAAATTCATAGGGTTGGTGTATAGGTGGACTTTCTAGGTAGGTGCTCAGTTCATGTGAGTAGTGTCATTATGCATCTGTACTCTAGGTGTGGCAATGAGCATAAGGCGTTGCAGTTTCTCTTGGACCCAGATTTGTGCAGACTGACTAAACCAGATATCGTTTCTTGGACTTCTTTGTTGGGAGGGTGTGTTATGACATTGGGTTCTGAATGGTCAAGTATTTTTGGGTCACTTTTATGGAGTAACTTAGGCCATGAAAAGAGAAATGTTAAATTGCAGTGCTGCTGCTTTGCATTCCTTTCCATCTTGTTGAACACACAGCCTGTTTCTAATATGCATTACGAGGAACTAATCAATCAGAGATCTTTTGGGTTTGTCTCAAGCTCAACTTGTAGAGAATTGGTAACGAGATTTAATGTAGCTGCTATTGTGCTAATCAAGTGGCAGTACTACTCTTTCATCAGATTTTGTGGAACTGTCAAGCTTTGAAGTTGTCCAGCTTTGCAAATCAAATTCTTCAGGTTTTTCAGTTTCAAGCCTTGCTGCACAGGTCATTTTATTAGGGGGGTATTGTTAGGATGCCACAGGGCCATTGCCAGTTATCACAGATTCTGGGATTTTGCAAGATGTACCAGTGCAGTCTTGGATAGAAGAATGATCAAGAAAGTGCTGTAGCTACGGAAGCCTTAGTCAATGGCAAAACCACTCCAAGATGATGCTACATGGGAACTATACCGTGAACTGAAGCTTAAGTTTCCAGAAATTGTGAACCTTTAATACATTCTTGTGATTTTGTTGTTTCTGGTTTTATTGCTGGTTTTCGATTGTACTTGGTTCGAAATTGTAAATCTTACTTGTAAGATTGGTTTTAAGGGGGGGTATTGTTAGGATGCCAGATGGCATCATCTTGTGGTGATAGCTAGAGTTGAGTATTAGCATAAATAGTACATTGTAAGAGAAGAAAGGTAGTTAATGAAATGATATTGTTGTTCTGTTACTATCTCTCTGTGCAATTGTAGAAGATGTGGAGCTAGGTTCTAACATTGGTATCACAGCCAGTCGTTGTTCCTCTCAATCCTTCTCCGTTGTATACCACCGCAAACGTTTTGCAAAACCATGGAATTGAGGGTTTCCAATCGGGAAGCCAACTTCAACGAGTTCAAGAAGTCTCAAGACGAATTCAGGATTTCTCAAGCCAAATTTTGGGCCGAAGTCAAGACTACCAATGATTAACCAAAAACCACCGTATCAATAACAGAACCATATTAATAGAACTATGAATCTCTAAAGAACACTACGATCAAGCAAAAAGAAAGAAAATGGAAGAACAAAGTAATATCTAATTTCTTAGTGATGAAGTGTTCTTACAAAGTTTTCTTACCGAATGTGAAGGATCAAATGGCTATATGTACTAACCAATCACAATTCACAATTACAATACTACCTTCTAACCTCCTTACTCAATTACAATCTTATCCTCCTTAACAAACTCAATTCCCAACTACCTTTGTAACTAACTTGACTCACAATTCCTTGCCATGTGTCATTGGTTAATACTCCCCCCTCAAACATAGTTGGGGAAGTCCCAAGCTATGGTTGTGAGTTGTTGTGACCACTTGATGCATTAGCACTTGAAAACTCCAACATTGCTTGATGGCTATCCTGCACCTTTGAATTGGAAGCTCCCAGAGTAAGATTGATACAGTGTTTTACAAAGATTGGACTATGAAGACCCTTAGTAAAAACATCTGCAACCTGCTCTTCAGTTGGTATATAATGCACAGTGATATCACCTTTCTGCACTTTCTCTCGAACAAAATGAAAATCGGTATCTAGATGTTTGATCGAGAATGAAACACTGGATTGGAGCACAGTGCTAAAGCAGAGAGATTATACAATGAAGTTTAGGTGGTATTGGTATAAACTGATGCTCATCTTTGAGCAATGACCTGATCCAATAGATATCAGCCGCACAGTGAGGTAAAGCTTTTTATTCAGCTTCTGTTGAACTTCGTGAGACTGTAGCTTGTTTCTTTGACTGCCATGATACAGGATTAGATCCAATAAACATAACAAATCCGTAATAGATCTCCTTGTATTTATATCGGCTGCCCAATCAGAATCAGAATACGCAGCAATGTTAAAATCAGATGTTTTGGTATACTTCAAACCACAGTCTAAAGTTCCTTGCAAATATCTCATGATTCGTTTCACCAGATGCATGTGCATATTTGTTGGATGAGTCATATACTGACAAACAACATTAACTGAATGAGCAATATCTGGGCGAGTGAAGGTGAGGTATTAAAGGGCTCCCACAAGACTTCGATAATGTAAAGGATCAAATGGCTATATGTACTAACCAATCACAATACACAATTACAATATTACCCTCTAACCTCCTTACTCAAGTACAATGTTATCCTCCTTAACAAACTCAATTCCCAACTACCTTTGTAACTAACTTGACTCACAATTCCTTGCCATGTGTTAGTTCATCATCATGCATCTAGTCCTCTACATCAAGGCTCAGATATGCAGGAATTTGAAACACAATCATCATCAGCAACTACTCTTTCCACCCCAATTGGTACAGTTCCCTTGCTTCCTGTCTTAGATCCTGCACAACTACAGGTAATTCGTCCTTTATCCTCTTCTAATGACATGGCAAGTAATTGTGATGTCTCAAATGTGACTACTGGAATTCAGACAAGACTTAAAATAGGGACTATACCAAGACAAAATTACTCTTCTTTCCTTGCAAGTTTTCTTGAATTGTCATCTCTACAACTTGAACCTTCTTTAGTCTCTGCTACTACTATGGATCATTGTGGTTTCTCTTTCCTTGCTGATATTGGAGAAATTGAAGAACCAAAACACTCGAGCTGCATCAACAGTGACTCAGTGGCAGCATGCTATGCAGGAGGAATTTGATGCCTTAAAGGCTTAAGGGACTTGGAGACTAGTTCCTCTTCCATCAAATAGAGAAGTTATTGGGAGTAAATGGATCTACAAAATCAAAAGGAATTCAGATGGCACTATATCCAGGTATAAAGCACGATTAGTGGCACAAGGATTCAGTCAAAATGAGGGCTTGGACTACTCTGAGACATTTAGGGTTGGTTTGGTATTGCTGTGCTTTGAAAAAAAGCTGTTGTGAAAATAAGCGGCTGTGCTGTGAGAATAAGCGGCTGTGAAATAAATCAGCAGGGTGTTTGGTAAACTTTTTTGTAAAAATGCTTTTGGAAAAAAAAGCAGTCTAATAGTGGGTCTTTTCATTAAAGAAGCATTGTAGCTCCGTGTGCTTTGAAAAAAAGCCAGTTTTTCAAAGCTGCAAATAGCAGCTTCAGCTTTTTCCTTTGATTTCAGCTTATTCTCACATCAGCTTCCAAAATAAGCTATTTTTTTTCAGTTTACCAAACACCTAAAACCATCACAGCTTTTTTTCATGGGTGCTTTTTTTTTAAGCACCTCACTCCCAAACTAGGTCTTAGTCCAGTGGTCAGGCATACTACAGTCAGAATAATTCTTACTTTGGCAGCACAATTGGAACTTGAGACAATTGGATGTCAAGAATGTTTTCCTTCATGGTGATCTTGAGGAAGATGGTTTGATAATTGGAGAAGATGGTTTGATAATCTCCTTGGAGGAGATTACGCCCAACGTTCATTATCTTTAGCTAATTGGTCGTTTGCTTCTTACTTCGCTGTGTCATCGAATATGTAAACACAACACAATACCCTCAAAGAGAATATATACACATTTTCTTCCTGATTTCTGAATCAATTGAATGGGTAAATTATAACAGCTGAACAAAGTACCTACTAAGTTGACCAATATTGCTAACCATTAAAATATTGGGTAATGATTCTATAATACGGTCAAAATGATAAAAGTATGGAGATTTATAATATTTGTTTGCTCTTCTTCAAGGCTCATTTCTAATATGTGACGTTAACCGAGCCGATTCCACTCCTATCATTTTTCACATTACTTAAATAAATCATAAATCGACAATTTAAAAGTAGGCTTAAATGTTAAAATAGTCCCTGTGTTTTAGTTATTGGGTCAATTTAGTCCCTATATTTTCAATTTAGCCAATTTGGTCATTGTGTTTATCTTCGTTAGCTAATTAAGGAATTTCCATCTATTTTTTGTAAAAAACTTATAAATTATTATAAACTTATTTATTTGATTTAAAATATTTAAATATATGAGATAAAATTAAAAATTAAAAGAAAAATTATTCTCCTCCAAACTCCCTGACCTCCTCCTTAACATTACCCTCTCTTTTCTATGTCACAACCCTAATCATTTTTCGGATTGGAAGCTTTATCTCTTATATGTGTTATTTCTCATCGATTTGCATTTTTCTTTGAAGAGAAAGGGTAATTATATCTCATATAATTTTTCTTATGAACTTTTTAAAACAGAATGAATGAAATGTACTTAATTGGTTAACAGAGACAAACACAAGGACCAAATTAGCCAAATCGAAAACATGGAGACTAAATTGGTCATATGGCTATAACACATGGACTGTCACGCCCCAAACTGAACATACGTCTAGGATCGATGCGTGACGACATCTAGCATCCGTATATCCAACAGATCCCGCCTCCGAGATATGTACAAGGCATAACTCAAGATCCAACTACGTAATAATTTTTCATATGCTTTATGGCTGCATCTAACCTCCTCGTTAGACTGCCTATGTACCCTAAACAGGGATCAAGCCATTCGTAGTTCATCGATCACTACCCATCTACATTTACCACAATACATTCAAGCCGAAAGATATAACCTTCCTCAATCAATCATTAGAATTTGACAAGTATGAAAGTACTAGATTCAAGGCTACATAACAATCCAATATGACAATCTAGGTTTCCATTCCACCTCTCATATAAGTCACTATGTTTTCAACATGAAACCTTAATCCACCACATGTAACATATCCAAGAACCAACAAAGCACAATATTATTCTCGATGCCACATTGAGCAACGAGACTAATCATAATAATAACAATCATATCCCACATCATTCCGCAATCATTCTACTTAATCAATCCTAAAATCAAAGATGCATGGTATCTACAATTACTATGTTATTCAATCAATAAGGTCTCATATCAATTCACAAATTTTAATAAAGGATCTCTTCATATTTCCCCACCTGGATTCCAAGTACTAACCTGATAAGTCTAATTTATACACAATGTCTACTGTGAACAATTCATATTCCCTTGACTCTAAGGTCGAACTACCTTTACGGAAATGAGCAAGAGTAGGGATTCCAACCCACTGAACATAATCCAACCAAAATACCAAGCGACCTCTTGTAATCTCTTCAGACCTGACATCTGTACAATCAGTGCCTACATCATGGACATGGTGTATCGGCATCAAGAATTCAGATAAGCTACAAAGCTCGGGTGAGTGACAATAATACAAGTATGTGATAATAATGATAAAGCTAACCATTTATCACCGTTTACATCTCTCGAATATAAATCATTCATAAGAAATCAATACCAAACTTTTGTAAACCCTGAAGGAGTTACCCAGACATCCAACGGTTCTTTTGAAACCCATCACAACATCTCACACCCATCTTCTCATACAACACAATGGAGAGTAGGGTTAGAGCGACACAGTTAGGCCGAAGCCTACACCTTTGAAGCCATCTAAATTCTAATTCAATGAATACCATTTGAGTACGATCCCGGACCATCACTCAACGGAATCGCGAAATAGGAGGGATTCCGGACCATCTCTCAACGAAATCCAAACTAGAATACGATTTCGGACCATCACTCAACGGAATCACGGAGTAAAAAGGGATTCCAGACCATCTCTCAACGGAATCCAAACCGAGATACGATTCCGGAACATCACTCAACGAAATCATAGTGTAGAAGGGATTCCGGACCATCACTCAACGAAATCCATACAAGGATACGATTCCGGAACATCACTCAACGGAATCCAAACAAACATATGATTCCCCCATCAAATGTACCAAGTACAACTACTACATGGTGTGGTAAATTCAACACCTCAACTTATCCACATCTCAACCCCTATGAGTTACAACGTAGTCATCTACACCATCAACTTCTCGAGGTCACCACTAATATGTCACACAAGCATATAAGTGCTACAACATACTTATAATAGGATTCTAGGATCACATTGTCATAAAAATAATCACACACATCATTCACATTACTAAAAAGATAATTTAACTCACATAAGTCACAACCATCATCAGTACCAAGCCAAATCATGTTTAATCATCATAGGCCTATGGCTAATTATATAAAAATCACATCAATAGAAATCACATTTATAAAACCAATTCATATTCACAATTGATACCAATACAAGAAATTAAGATAATAAGTAATATCACAAATATTCAAGTCACTCTCCAACCAATGTAGGCCTACAAGACTTCACTTCGTCCCCCGTAGTACTAATTTTAGTAATTAGGACGTTTCAAGACGTGTTGACCAAAAGTCAACTCTCGGCCAAAGGTAGGGTCCACAATTCTACAAAATTCAATCCGGAAGAACCACACATTGGATTTCGGATCCGTAACTTTCCAAAGTCCACATTATGCTCAAATAACGACATACTAAAATCTCAACATGATCCGACGGTCGGATCTCCGCCAATTTCAAAAATCAAGTGGCAGTCGACATTTAATTTTACCAACTTAGAAATCCAATTAGGGAAGATCCGTACGTCGGATTCCCGATCCGTAAGTTTCTATAATACAAAAATATTATGTTCTATCACGCATTAAGGTTTGGTGACCATCCAACGGTCGGATCGTCAAATCATATTTTGACCTAACCACGTATCTTAATGAAATTAGGTTCAAACAATCAAACCGTCTCATAAGGATGTCAATTATGAAATCAGGGCATCGAATTGAACTTAAAAGGACATCGTCGGCCCACTGACCAGGCCGCCGCCGCACGCGCCGCCGCGGGTGGCGGTTGGCCGCCCCGACTTGCCGGAAAATTCAACTATTTTTAAAAATTACCAAAAATTACAGAAATAAATATCTCAAAGGGCAGAGCAAACTTTATACCTGTGGCCAAGTCCAATTTGGCCGGGAAACACCTCAATTTCGCTCAAACCCACCGAAACCCTAGAAAAGGGTGTGTTTTGATTCAGCTTCCAATCGAACTCTGACGCCTCCAACACTGTTTGGGCTTTGTTCAGGGGCTCAAGCGAAGTCTTTTGGGGTGGTCATTGGGTGTAAACGTTTTGGATTTGAGAGATTTGAACACACACACCCGCCGCACCCTTAGTGCGGTTTCTCCCTAATTCAAGTCCAAAACCTTTGATTTTTGGGGTGAAACATGTAGAGGGAAGGTCAAGGGAGTGTTTCCAAGCATTTGTTTGAAGAAATTCGTCGGAAAACCGTTGGAAAATGGAGATGGGTGGCTGGCAATACCCACGGGTCATACGGACCCGTTCCTCCCTAATTCATTATTTTCCTTTTCTTTTTCTCAAGCCACCCCCATGGCCTTTTTTTTTCCTTTCTTTTAGCCACTGCCGTGGCTTTCCTTCTCCTTTCCCTTTTTTTTTTTTGTTTGTTTCTTTTTTTTTTTTTTAGCAACACAACTTCAAACGTCCGTAATTATACCGTTATAATTCAGACTCGCAAACGGTTTTCGCCTCTGCGTTCATGATCTCGATATCTATTCAACAATATAATTTGTGACCTCGAATGGTCTACAGATTTTAAATAATTAATTTTCCGAAAATTATAAAATCTCAATAATACCAATACGTATAATATAACAGTGAAATTCAGGAATGAGATTTCACATTCTTCCCCCCTAAAAAAAATTTCGTCCTCGAAATTTCAGCACCAATCCATAACCACTAATGCCACATATCAAATAGATAACGATTCACAATTAGCATTCACTCTTTAATTATACTCGAATTTAGCTAACATCAAATGCGACAATATCAAACCATTGCTCGCAATTACAATTATCATCGTCTCAATACGATCTCAACACCAATCTTTATACAAGCGTCGAGAACGCCACTACTAACAATAAATCTTTGATATACTCATAATTATGGCAAGCAAATCAACCAATTTGTAATTACAAACTTTCCCCAACTTTCCTATTATAGTGAATAAAATTATAACCTCAACCTATGAGTTTATTCAACTCAAAATAAATACATCAACGAAAATCATCATGATTCTCACCCATATACTCAGATTCTCAGCAACATTTATTAGTAGAATAAATATCAGGAATTCTAGCCATACACATTGGCAAACATCAAGCCTCAATCTTCATTGGTTAAATAAAAACCAGATTATCAAACCACATCTACCATTAGCTAGATAAATACTAGCATAATAACCACAATCATTGGTAACATCACTTACCATCATTGACCATACACAACTATACCACGATTCTTCCACAAAATTTCTAGTCACACCCACTGGTGATACCAACATTAGAAAATTTTCGCCATACTCATCATTAGCAAAACAAATATCATAAATTCCGGCCGAAACCCTCATTGGTCAAATAAATATTTGAATTTCAAGCCAAACAGTCTGAAATGGGTAAATTAAATATCAGAAATTCCAACCAAATTCATTGGAATTCCAAGTCACAATTTCTCACCAATATAAATTAAACCAATCATAACCTCGGGTTGCGATTTCATTCTCGTTCATAAAATCATCATGACTTTCATAAGTACAAAAATTCCAACCATAATTATCACTTCAATAATTCATTCCCACAGCTCACTCGTGGAGCTTCTCCCCGAAAACATTTGGTTTTGTGCCCACTCATCCATTTCTCACATTTCACGGGCCTTGACTGCCCAATTCAACACTTCTCAATTGTACAGGTATAATACGACTTTTCTATCTACTTATCACAATTGTACAATCAACTTAACATTCAAAATTTTCATATCGCATAACATAATATCAACCCAATTCAAGACTAATTCGAGACTTTAATCAAACACTCATCTTTGAAGCTATAACATGAAATATGATATTTTAAATATTTTTCTTCTCCCATTCAATCAAACGAACACAACCATTTCACAATCATCCATAACCATGAATTAAATGAAAGGCATTCTAACCACTATTTGGAGTAATACATATGCATGTGAATTTCCCACCACAATTTCTAGGGTTAAATAAAAATTAACCGAACCACTTATTCAACGTACTATCAACATTCATCGACTAAAACTCTGCTTCGGAATAAATTAGCACAATACATGAGTTCAACACATCGATACCAATCAAGAGCAAGGTCACATAAGCAGCACAAGACTTCAAACCAACAAGGTCAAACGTTTAAGTAGTGTCCCGTAAGAGTTACAAATGAGGTTACCCAAAAATCATTCCAACACTAAGGTAAAGGTACAAGGACCTAATACCTAAGCTTCGATACAATTAAAATTGTCACGCCCCAAACCCAACATACGTCTAGGATCGACGCGTGACGACATCTAGCATCCGTATATCCAACATATCCTACCTCCGAGATATGTACAAGGCATAACTCAAGATCAAACTGCGTAATAATTTTTTGTAAGCTTTATGGCTGCATCTAACCTCCTCGTTAGACTGCCTATGTACCCTAAACAGGGATCAAGCCATTCGTAATTCATCGATCACTACCCATCTACATTTACCACAATACATTCAAGCCGAAAGATATAACCTTCCTCAATCAATCATTAGAATTTGACAAGTATAGAAGTACTAGATTCAAGGCTACATAACAATCCAATATGACAATCAAGGTTTCCATTCCACCTCTCATATAAGTCACTATGTTTTCAACATGAAACCTTAATCCACCACATGTAACATATCCAAGAACCAACAAAGCACAATATTATTCTCAATGCCACATTGAGCAACGAGACTAATCATAATAATAACAATCATATCACACATCATTCCGCAATCATTCTACTTAATCAATCCTAAAATCAAAGATGCATGATATCTACAATTACTATGTTATTCAATCAATAAGGTCCCATATCAATTCACAAAATTTAATAAAGGATCTCTTCATATTTCCCCACCTGGATTCCAAGTACTAACCTGATAAGTCTAATTTATACACAATGTCTACTGTGAACAATTCATATTCTCTCGACTCTAAGGTCGAACTACCTTTACGGAAATGAGCAAGAGTAGGGATTCCAGCCCACTGAACAGAATCCAACCAAAATACCAAGCGACCTCTTGTAATCTCTTCAGACCTGACATCTGTACAATCAGTGCCTACACCATGGACATGGTGTATCGGCATCAAGAATTCAGATAAGCTACAAAGCTCGGGTGAGTGACAATAATACAAGTATGTGATAATAATGATAAAGCTAACCATTTATCACCGTTTACATCTCTCGAATATAAATCATTCATAAGAAATCAATACCAAACTTTTGTAAACCTCGAAGGAGTCACCCAGACATCCAACGGTTCGTCTGAAACCCATCACAACATCTCACACCCATCTTCTCATACAACACAATGGAAAGTAGGGTTAGAGCGACACAGTTAGGCCGAAGCCTACACCTTTGAAGCCATCTAAATTCTAATTCAATGAATCCCAAGGTGAGTACGATCCCAGACCATCACTCAACGGAATCGCGAAATATGAGGGATTCCGGACCATCTCTCAACGGAATCCAAACTAGAATATGATTCCGGACCATCACTCAACGGAATCGCGGAGTAAAAAGGGATTCTGGACCATCTCTCAACGGAATCCAAACCGAGATACGATTCCGGAACATCACTCAACGGAATCATAGTGTAGAAGGGATTCCGGACCATCACTCAATGGAATCCATACAAGGATACGATTCCGGAACATCACTCAACGGAATCCAAACAAGCATATGATTCCCTCATCAAATGTACCAAGTACAACTACTATATGGTGTGGTAAATTCAACACCTCAACTTATCCACATCTCAACCCCTATGAGTTACAACGTAGTCACCTACACCATCAACTTCTCGAGGTCACCACTAATATGTCACACAAGCATATAAGTGCTACAACATACTTATAATAGGATTCTAGGATCACATTGTCATAAAAATAATCACACACATCATTCACATTACTAAAAAGATAATTTAACTCACATAAGTCACAACCATCATCAGTACCAAGCCAAATCATGTTTAATCATCATAGGCCTATGATTAATTATATAAAAATCACATCAATAGAAATCACATTTATAAAACCAATTCATATTCACAATTGATACCAATACAAGAAATTAAGATAATAAGTAATATCACAAATATTCAAGTCACTCTCCAACCAATGTAGGCCTACAAGACTTCACTTCATCCCCCGTAGTACTAATTTTAGTAATTAGGACGTTTCAAGACATGTTGACCAAAAGTCAACTCTCGGCCAAAGGTAGGGTCCACAATTCTACAAAATTCAATCCGGAAGAACCACACATTGGATTTCGGATCCGTAACTTTCCAAATTCCACATTATGCTCAAATAACGACATACTAAAATCTCAACATGATCCGACGGTCGGATCTCCGCCAATTTCAAAAACCAAGTGGCGGTCGACATTTAATTTTACCAACTTAGAAATCCAATTAGGGAAGATCTGTACGTCAGATTCCGGATCCGTAAGTTTCTATAATACAAAAATATTATGTTCTATCACGCATTAAGGTTTGGTGACGATCCAACGGTCGGATCGTCAAATCATATTTTGACCTAACCACGTATCTTAATGAAATTAGGTTCAAACAATCAAACCATATCATAAGGATGTCAATTATGAAATCAGGGCATCTAATTGAACTTAAAAGGACATCATCGGCCCACTGGCCAAGCCGCCGCCGTACGCGCCGTCGCGGGTGGCGGTTGGCCGCTCCGACTTGCCGGAAAATTCAAAGTTTTTTAAAAATTACCAAAAATTACAGAAATGAAGATCCCAAAGAGTAGAGCAAACTTTATACCTGTGGCCAAGTCCAATTTGGCCGGGAAACACCTCAATTTCGCTCAAACCCACTAAAACCCTAGAAAATGGTGTGCTTTGATTCGGCTTCCAATCGAACTCCGACGCCTCCAACACTGGTTGGGCTTTGCTCAAGGGCTCAAGCGAAGTCTTTTGGTGGTGGTCATTGGGTGTAAACGTTTTGGATTTGAGAGATTTGAACACACACACCCGCCGCACCCTTAGTGCGGTTTCTCCCTAATTCAAGTCCAAAACTTTTAATTTTTGGGGTGAAACATGTAGAGGGAAGGTCAAGGGAGTGTTTCCAAGCGGTTGTTTGAAGAAATTTGTTGGAAAACCGTTGGAAAATGGAGATGGGTGGCTGGCAATACCCACGGGTCATACGGACCCGTTTCTCCCTAATTCATTCTTTTCCTTTTCTTTTTCTCACGCCAACCCTGTGGCCTTTTTTTTTTTTTTTTTTTTTAGCAACACAACTTCAAACGTGCGTAATTATACCGTTATAATCCGGACTCACAAACGGTTTTCGCCTCTGCGTTCGTGATCTCGATATCTATTCAACAATATAATTTGTGACCTCGAATGGCCTACGGATTTTAAATAATTAATTTTCCAAAAATTATAAAATTTCAATAATACCAATACGTATAATATAACAATGAAATTCAGGAACGGGATTTCACATGGACCATTTTCACATTTAAGCGTTACAAATAATACGGTTATGAAAAGCATAATCATACAATCATAATAAGTTGTGGGTTGTCTCGACTAACGGGTTGATCACATAGGGTAAATTGCGGTTTGATCTCCTAAACTATTACCCCAATTGAAATTGACCCCCAGAACTATTTTTCTGGTAAATTAAGCCCTTTCACTATTTAAAATCAACCAATTAAACCCTTGCCGTTAGATTCCGTCCACTATTTCGTCAAATTGAAGGGCAAATTAGTCTTTTCATAATCAAATCTTACTTGTCAGTTATAACCACCAATAAAATATTGGCACGTGGACATGAAATAATTCAAAAACTTATAGCATAATAAGAAACATAAAGAAACCACACATTTACATAACTGACTATTTCACATTGTCATATACATTATTATGTGTCCACATGTCATAATTCTATTGGTGGTTATACTTGACATGTAAGAAGTGATAATAAAAAACTAATTTGCCCTTGAATTTGACAGAATAGTGGACAAAATTTATTGACAAAAGGTTAATCGGCTTATTTCAAATAGTTCAGGGGTCAAATGGCAATATACCCGATCACATATGGGAAAGTCGAACCAACAACAGTTTAAAACTTGTGATTCATGGGATACCACCAGATCATACATAATGCTAATGGTAATTTATTTATTTATTTTAGGATGAAGTGCCCATTTAGTCCCCGAATTATCACCTCAGTAGAAATTGGTCCCTGGATTATTTTTCCGATAAAATAAGTCCCTAAATTCATTAAAAATTGCTAATTTCATCCCTACTATTACATTCAAAGTTATTTTATCCAATTTTTCGTCAACTTAAGCCACTTGACACACTTTAGAGTGTAATACCATTCTTTTCTCGCCTATAAGCCCTTAACATTTTATAAAGGTTGCGAACCTAATGTCTAATTTACCCTCAAAAGTTAACTTCATACAATATTTCTTTAATTTCTAATATACCCTCTAATGTGTATCACATGCAAGTAATGTGACTTAAATTGATGGAAAATTGAATATAGTAGTTTCGAATATAATATTAGGCATGTAATTGGCAAATTTTTATAATTCAAGATGATTGATTTTTTTGGAAAAAAAAATAGTTTAGAGACCTAATTTTCACTCAGGTGATAATTCAGGAACTAAATTCTTAGTTCATCCCTTATTTTAATAAAAGGGATATCATGAGGGAGATGAGATTCGAATTTCAGACCTCAGTAAGAATGATCTTTATCAATTGAGTTACAAACCGTTGCAACAATTTATTTTTTAGCACAAACCTTGTACCACAATATCCCTCTACTCATTTTCCGCATATTATGACACTAGGCTTTATGCATGTGCTCACGTGTGTGCAGAAGGTATTTTTTTGAATCATGACGTGCTACGCGTGACTTATACGTTTTAAATGTATTTATATGCGTAAATTGACAAAATGAAAGTCAAATATTTGAAGTAAATGAATAATCTTAGATCATGCTAGAAGAAACCCCTTATAAACCAACTAAAGCAGCTGAACCCACATAATAAAATCGGTCTCTATTGAATTTATATTAAGAATAGAGAAAATAATATTTAATAAACAACTGATTGAATCACATTATTACTAGCCCATTGTGAGGCTAAACCCACTCCCTCCCCTTTAGTGTAGATAATATTGTTTGTTAAAAAATAATGATCATTTGACAACTAATTTAATCACATTATTATCCGCGTGCGAAATCTCTTTTTTATAACCGGCATTACATGTCTCTTAAGATGTTTTGAATGTGTTTACAAAAAGAGAGAAAATAATATTCAATGAACAACTGATTGAATCATATTATTACTAGCTTATTGTGAGGTACTAATTATTAAAAAAAAAAATTGTACAAAAAAATTAATTATTAAAAAACACTATTAAAATGATGAAAATACCCTTGCCACATTTGATGCATTATTTTGAGTTGCTTTTGAAGTTTTTTGTTTGAGGGGCATTTTTGTCCAATTATTTTTTGTGAAGCCTGTGACACTAAAAAAACATTGTTCATTGAACCCTTGGTTTTATATATAAAGATGTTGTAATGCATTTTCACCCATCATAACTGTTTCTATAAGTTTTAATCTAATGGATGGACCATAATTGATGGAGAATATATATGACTTTATGAAATTGTCATTACAATTATATTAGTAAATTAAAGAATAATTTCATAGAGTAACATATTGGTTTTACATGACAGAGTCATGTTAACTGTCCAGTTGACTTGTATGATTCCAAGATAGGGGTCATGGCTGTTATAATAATAAAATGAGATTTATAGGATTAGGATCTCTCATCCTGCTTTTTTTTCCCTTCATTTCTTTCTCCTCATATTTGAACTGTCACGATTAAGTCATGTCAACATCTTATATTATAAAGAGAGAAAGACAAAATAGAAAGTGTGAGAAGAGGGGAAGGAAGAGGACGGGAATATGACGGGAGAGAATTCTACTCCATTACGTAATGTTTTGCTGTGACATCCTACATCGCCTAGGGGAGTGGATCCTCTAAGCCTTATATGTATATTCTTATCTCTACTTAGCACGAGGCCTTTTGGGAGCTCATTGGCTTTGGTTCCATCGGAACTCCGAAATTAAGCGAGTTCGCACGAGAGCAATCCTATGATGAGTGACCCACTGGGATGTTCTATTGTGAGTTCCCAGAAACAAAACCGTGAGGACGTGGTCGGGGCCCAATGCTGACAATATTGTGCTACTGTAGAGTCGAGCCCGGATGTGGTGGGGGCCCGAGCCGGAATGTGACAGTAGCTATGGTAGCAGCTTGGAGCCCTAACGTAGGTTTCTAACAATTATTAGAGCATCTTCAACAACCTAGCCAAATGAATTTTTTTTATTAGTTTAACAAAAATACAGAAAAATCAAACTTCAAAGTGCTAGCTAAATGACTAACTATATAAGGTAAACTAGAGAGATCAAAATTTTAAACAAAATTCGTGAACCAAATGACGTGGCGGTTGACGATTGGATTATTACTTAAGTGTTGATTAACATGCTTATTTTATACTGGTGACACATTGTTTGGTTTACAAATTTGATTAAAAAAATTTGGTTTCCAAGAATTCCTTTATTATAAGGCTGGTTTGGAATTGTGGTGCTTTAAAAAAAAAAAAACAGCTTATTAAAAAATCTGGAACATCAAGTGTGTTTGGTAAAACAAAAAAAAAGTTCTTTTTTAAAAAGATGTTGTCAATGACAATAAAAAAAGTATAAAAAAAGGCAGAAACAGGGTCTACCATACTTCTAAAAAAATATATATATATTTTTTTCAATAGTTAAATGACTAACTGTATAAGGTAATACTAGGGAAATCAAAATTTTAAACCAAATTGGTGAACCAAATGACGTGGCAATTGATGATTGAATTATTACTTAAGCGTTGATTAACGTACTTATTTTATATTGGTGATACATTGTTTGGTTTGCAAATTTGATTAAAAAATTTGGTTTCCAACAATTCCTTTATTATAAGGCTGATTTGGAATTGTAGTGCTTTTAAAAAAAGCAGCTTATTAAAAAATATGGAACATCAAGTGTGTTTGGTAAAACAAAAAAAAAGTTCTTTTTAAAAAAAAAAAAAGAAGTTGTCAATGACAATAAAAAAAAAGGAAAACTAATGAAAAGGGCATGAAAACTTTGAGTTTTAATGATAAGGACAAAATAAAGGGTAAAGTGAATAGTACCAGGATTGACTTTTTAGTGTAAAAATGTGGTTTTTCGTTAAAGTGAACAGTACCAGGTGCTTTTCGTTAAAGTTTCCTAAAAAAAAAGGTATAAAAAAGCATAAATAAGGTCTACCATACTTAAAAAAAATGTTTTTTTTTCAAAGCATAGTAATCAGCACCAGTTAATGAAATTTTCAATAACAAGTATACCCTCACATATTTTACAAAATTACAATGATTGTCCCTACATAACTTTTACAATTTTCTTTCCAGTTGCTGTGATTCCATTTCATTCAAATGTTTGATAAATGTTTGCCACAATGCAATCAAAGCAAAAAATTCAGGGTAATTGTCTAATAAGAACCAATGTGAGAAGAAATAATGTGGCTTTTTTTATTTTTTGGGAAATTTTATTTAAACCCATCTAATCTATTTCTACACCCAACTTACTCTTTTCACCCATTTGATTTTTAACTAAATTATTAATATCTCTTTAAACCCAAATTTAATACCTAATATACCCCCATAAATCCAATTCAATATGTGAATTTATTTTTACACCCATTTGATTTTTAGAAGCTAAATAGACCTGGGAACTCCTCCTCGGCCACTTTATTTTCTTGTAGAAGCTCATAAGCAGCAGAGGAGGAGAAGACAACATAAAAATACTTACTGCGCAAATACTTAACAGACAATTAATTGCACAGTAAGTATTTTTTTACTGTGCAAATACTTAACATCTTTTGTGATGATATTGTTTGATAAATAAATATAATGAAACAAATCATACAATTGTTGTTTTTGAAGAATACGATATGAAAAAGACAACATAAAAATGAGGCAATTTAAAGATAAATGGAGCATGCACCAACTGTAATGTAGTGCAATAAGCAACTCAATGAAGTGGAGTCAACCTCATTAAGAATCGCAAGTGATTTATCTCTCTCATCTGATAAGTTGAGCAATCGAGACTGAAGCTCCCTCGCTTCAGTTGCTAAAATTGCTTTCTCCCCAAAGACTTCTCCAGCATGCTGCACATAAATAACCTCACTTATGATGCACCCTTAATTAAAATTAGCAGAACTCAGAATCCATTAACTTCAAACTTTAATCACATTTCACAAAATACAACCATGTCATTTGCATCTTTTGCATGTGCCAACATCTGTTTAAGCTCCTCCACCTTGACCATGATATCCAAACCTCCCCTAGAAGCTTCCTCTTGAACAATATCCATTGCTTTCTCCTGGACCTCTACTTCTCTCATCATGTTGATGACCGATTCCATGGCTGAAAATAGGATTTTCTGCAACATTGTTAAACGATTAGGAACTCTATCATCGGGGAGGAGAGAAAAAATGGTGCCGCCAAAAACTAACTCCATCACAATGGTGGGTCAGCAAAATAACACAAACAAAACATTAAGAATACGCTTTCAACTATCAAAACAAGATTTATTATCCCAAAATAATACATATTATTGGTAAAAAAAAAAAACGAATACATGCTTGTACCGGTGGAGTCCCAGGACTCTGAACCTGCACAGGACTGACAGCCAAAAATGACTGTAGCCAAGTTAGGGAACTCACTAAGAACATCGAGGATAGCTGCATCGGCATCGAAGGGATGTTCAATAGCAATAGCCCTCAGAATACGAAAATCAACCTAACCCGAATCAGAAGAAATAATATGGACGGTCAGTTACAGTCAAAAGTAACCACAATCATTTACGAACCCCAGCCTGTAAAATAAAAGCTTCTCTCTCAGCTCTCATATTTATCTGCAAGGAGGAGGAAAAGAAACCCGAATTTTACAAGAGTCAAAAGTTGATCCAAATCCTGATCTGAGAAAACCCTATTAAGATTTCAACTAAATAGAAACCAGAACAGGAAAAGAGGGTTTAATAAGACTGCTGAAGAACAGAGTGAGATTGTGAATCGTGATCCTAGATAGAGAGAGAGAGAGAGTTTATTGATAAATTTGAGTTTTATTATTAATTTCATTTTGTACTTAATAGTAATTATGCAATAGGGTAAAATACATAATTAATATTCAAAATTTTAAGTTTGGTGTAAAAAGAGGTTGCATGAGTTTAAATAAAATTTCCCTTATTTTTTTGGTCTAAGGTAAAATTTATTACCAACACAACAAATTTATACAAAAAGAGGTCCAAATACAAGTGAAGCACAAAGCATAATAATGAACCTCCCACACAGCAAAGAAAGCCCAACCCAACACAAGGATAAGAGCAATTCCACCGGGGACCAAATGTCCCAGCCTCCAGTCCAAAAACCAAGCCAGGCCTCTGTCAATCAAGTCCACCCCAACAAACTGACTGGTACCCAGCCCGAGCTGGGCAAGAGCCCAGCCCAAAAGAGACTGAGACAGAAGCCGGGGAAGAAGCCTGGCGCGTGCACTTCACGCAGCCGTTTGGCGAGTGCCCGACAAGCTTTCAGACGCCGGGGCCCGCGTGCAGGCGCTGTCAGTCCCCCCCCCCGAGTTGCGACGTGGCTACCTCTCTGCCGTTGGATTTCCAACGGCTAGTTTTCTAGACCGTTGGATTTCCAACGGTAAAAAAATTTTAAATTTTACTTTTAAACTAGACCGTCGGATCAAAGATCAACGGTCCACGTTTTTTTCACAAAAAGTAAATTAAAAAAAAAAAAAGGGCCCAACGGTCAGAAATATGACCGTTGGCCACGTGGCAACTCCCTAGCTCTTGGATTTGAATATTTTTCAAATCCAACGGTCCAGATTAATTAACTATATTAAAATTCATTAAAAATTATTAAAAAATACAGAAAAATTATTAAAAAATACAGAAAATTTTAAAAAAATTACAGAAAATTTTGAAAAATGTTAATTTTTTTTCCTATAAATACCTAACCCTCATCTTCTACCTTTACACCACATTCCAATATTTTCTACACTTTCTATACTATCTACATTTCAATATTTTCTACACTTTAAGAGAAAAAAATGTCTTCGTGGAAGCTCATTGAAGATGTTACGTTGTGTGAATGTTGGGTTCACACTACTCATGATCCGATTATGGGTAATGAGATGGATAAGCGAGAGATGTGGAGTAAAATTACGAAAGCGTTTTGTGATGTACATGGAGAAAACGCCAGAACTAGTCAAGGTCTTCAAGGTCGTTGGAAAAAACTCAACGCATCATTTACTTGTTGGAAAAACGCCATCTCTCATGCTTCCGGTAACCTCCGTAGTGGGACAAGTTTAGCGGATCAGGTGACAATATTTTTATTTATTTATATGCATTCCACTCACATTAATATTTTGATTTATTTAATTTCGTATGTAATTTTTATCTTATTTCTTATGTAATTTTTATTTAATTTCTTATGTAATTTTTATTTAATTTCTTATGTCATTTTTATTTAATTTCTTATGTCATTTTTATGTAATTTATATGCATTCCACCCGTATTAATATTTTGAATTTATTTATTTGTGTTACACCCGCATTTTTTAACACTATGTTATCCCACTTTTTTATAGACACTACAAGCTCAAGCATTCTACAATTCAAAGAACGGGAACAAATCATTCAATAGATTGGAATGTTGGCAAATTGTCAAAGATTGCCCTAAATACAAAATTGTGGCAACTGGTCCAGAAGTTGTCATGCACGGTATGGGTCTACATAGTTCTCCAGAACCAGACATGGCCGAACAAGAAGCCGACACATTTCAAGACACGGAAGGGACGGCTGAACAAGTGCCCGAGACCCAACCGACTCGTCAGTCCCTAAGGCCTCTAGGTAAAAAGGCGTCAAAGAAAAAAGGTAGTTCTTCCAAAAATGACTACACTAAATATATGGAGGAACTTGCTCGCCAAGGTGAACTAAACTTGGCACGAGAAAAGGCTAGAGATGAGGAAAAAGTTGCTGCTATGGCAGCAATATTAGCAGCTACTGAGGCCCGTGATGCGGCGGCTGAAAGACAAAGAGAAGTAGTTAATCGAGAGAACGAGCTGGTTAGAGAAGCACTTCATCGAGAAAATGAATTGCTTCGAGAAGAAAGGATGGCTCAAGCAGATCGTGACACTATGAGCAAGTCTCTAGTAGGACTGTCTCCGAATTCTAAATATTTTTGGACATCGGAAAAAAGAGATGCCATGCGTAGGAGGCGTGCAAGAGATGCGGAAACAAGTCAAGGGGGTTCTAGCTACACAAATCATGGCAACCAAGATCCTAGCACCACATATCCTAACTCGAGAGACTTTATTTAATTTCTTATGTATTTTTATGTATTTTCTTTCTTTTTTCTAGTAGAACTTTATTTAATTTCTTATGTTTTTTCTTTTTTTAGGTTTGAACTTTATTTAATTTCTTATGCAATTTTAATGTAATTATTTATTTAATTTCTTTTGTACTTTATTTAAACACATGAAATAAGATTACATAAACTCACCAAATAAATTTAAAAACAAAACACATTACATAGAATTACATAAACTCACCAAATAAACTTAAAAACAAAACACACTACATAGAATTACATAAACTCACCAAATAAACTTAAAAACAAAACACACTACATAGAATTACTTAAACTTAAAAAAAATACAATTTATTCTTCAACCACAAGCCTCATTCTAATTATCTTCGCCTCCATGCAATCCTCACTGGTGCTCAATCAAGTCATTCTGGCGGGTTACGTGCCAGTATGGCTCTTGCACATTAGTGTACCGCTGAACGATCAATTCATTGTAACGTCCATCACGTTCCAACGGCTCGTGTTGCACTGGATCTTCGGTCCCATCATGAGCACAATAAATACGTGTTCTTGAGTTGTTCATCGGATCTGGCTCATATTCATCGACGACATCATAATCATACTCATCTTCAACAATCATGTTATGGAGAATAATACACGTCATCATGATGGATCGAAGAGCCTCGACATCAAACATTCTAGCTGCAGCCCTGACAATCGCCCAACGAGCTTGCAGGATACCAAAACAACGCTCGACATCCTTCCTACACCCTTCTTGACATTTTGCAAAGTGTTTTTCCTTTTCAGTCTGTGGATGTGGCACTGTTTTGACAAATGTTGACCACCTTGGGTAAATGCCATCTGCAAGGTAGTATGATCCCTCGTATTGGGTACCATTAACCCAATATGTGCATCTCGGCGAGTTTCCTTGCAGCAGTTCGTCGAACACTGGGGATTGGGCAAGGACATTTAGGTCATTTTGAGCTCCTGGAACACCAAAAAAAGCATGCCAAATCCATGTATCAAATGAAGCCACCGCTTCCAAAATGATGCTTTTGGCTCCTTTTCTGTCGCCATATGCTCTTTGCCACGCACTTGGACAGTTTTTCCAAGTCCAGTGCATGCAGTCGATGCTTCCAATCATGCCAGGGAAGCCTCGCATCTCACCCTTCCTCAGAAGCCTTCGCATGTCCCTTGACGTGGGTGTCCGGAGGTACTCTTTGGTGTAGAGGGCTTCAATTGCAGAGCAAAACCGCATCAGGGACTCCAGAACAGTTGTTTTTCCCATCCTCGCGATCTCATCCACTTGATCTGCAGATGCTCCATATGCAAGCATTCGCAAGGATGCCGTAATTTTTTGCTCGGGAATAAGACCTAGAACATGAAAAGCATCCTCTTTTTGCACAAAGTATGAATCATGGTTGCAAATATCACTCATGATTTTGTTGAACAAATGTCGTTGCATTCTAAAACGCCGTCTAAAAACATGATCAGGGAATATGCTATTGGGAATAAAATAATCTTCCAATAGATTTTTACCTCGTTTTTCCCTTTTTCTATCGAGGTTTGCAACACGTCTTGGTTTGGCTATCTGACCCACGACTTCCATGACACGGCGGGAATGTGAGGCCTTCTGCCTTCTATGGTGATCATCCTCATCCTCCTCCATGAAGAAAGCCTCATCTCCACCTCCACCTTCCTCGAGATTGGCCAATTCTGCCTGTTGTGCCAACAACCTTTGTTGTTGCTCTTGCAACTGCTTATACACCCTTCTTGAAGAAGACATTGTAATAAGAACTCAAGATTTGAAAATGATGAACAAGGATTCTTAGCTAAAAAGAAGGATTGAGCTTGGTGTGAGGATGGATGTAGGGATGTAGGGTTTATATGGACAAAAAAAGAAAGGATGAGGTTCTGGACAATGCCACGTGGCACTACGTGATTGGTTGAAAATCTTATCGAAATCTTGGCTAAATTATTGTAAACCGGAAGTGACACGTGGCGTGTCAGGATTGGTCGAGAATATTATCGAAAATCTATCCACAAAATAGTACGTTCGGATAATGACACGTGGCATGACGTGATTGGTTGAAAATCTTATCGAAATCTTGGCTAAATTATTGTACCATGGAAGTGACACGTGGCGTGTCGGGATTGGTTGAAAATAATATCGGAAATCTATTCACAAAATAGTACGTTCAGATAATGACACGTGGCGTGACGAGATTGGTTAAAAATCCTATCCGAAATTAAAACTATTTTATTTTTTTATTCTTTATTTTAAATGGGTTAAAAATCTTATCCGAAATAAACTTAAAAAAAAAACACACCAAATAAATGCGCTGGGTGCCAGCGCATTTTTTTAGGGGTGGAGATGCCTTGGCCTATTACTGTTCACTCCAGTCTATTACTGTTCATTTGAGTGGATAAATGCGCTGGGTGCTGGCGCAAAGTCCACAGGGGTGGAATTGCTCTAAGAGCCCAAAACAGCTTAACACAAAACAAAAAACCTAGCAGCCTACTATCCCCAGCTGTTGTTGGAGCACCTCCAACTCAACACCAGCCAACACCACCAGTAGATGCCGGAGATCAAGCCACTCCAAGCCGCAAAATAAAAAAAGAAAAGAAATATTCAACATCCACAAGTAACCATAACAAAGATCTAAACCACAAAACAAAGGAAGCCAGTGGTAAATTACATCCCACGGGCAGCGGAGCCGAGAACGGCAGACACAAGGAAAGTGGTGGTGTGGACACCCAACCTGGAGCTCTACACACCCTCCAATAAAGTTGCGAAACACTACGGAAAGAGGTGGTTGCAAATCGGGACAGTTGTGGAATGGAGGGATGAGAAATGGGGCTTTCCGATCTGGGGTTAGGGGCAGTTAAATCAAAGGCAAGGAGGTTTGGGGAACAATGAAAATTGGGTTGAAAAATATGGGGAAAAGCAGGCAGACAAAGATGGAAGGAAAGGAAAATGAGAAAGAAAAGGGACAGTCACCGACCCTTGTCAAAGCGAGGGCCGTCGGCTAATCTACTTGACGGAATTTGAAAGCTCACACAAGCAGTGAGAAAGACTCACAAAACGAAGAGAAAGACTCGCGAGGAGAGAAAAGTTTACTAAGGTTTTTTATGTGACTTTTTAATGCAACCAAATGTAAAACTCAATTCGAGTCCTACTTAACTCTTTGGAATTTAAATTTTAGCATTGTGAATCTCAACTTGTGTCTCATTTTGAAGTTCTTTAACAGTGATTACGTCTCCCAAATAGGATTATTGTTGATAAAAGCATCTCTCATGAGGAGATTCAATTTCAAATGCAAATCAGGAAAACTAATGAAAATGACTTGAAAACTTTGAGTTTTAACGATAAAGACAAAAGAAAGAGTAGAGTGAATAGTATCAGGATTGATTTTTTAGTGTAAAAATGTGGTTTAGAGTGAATAGTATCAGGATTGACTTTTTAGTACAAAAATCTGGTACTATTCACTTTACTCTTTATTTTGTCATTATCATTAAAACTCAAAGTTTTCAAGCATTTTTTCATTAGTTTTCCTAATTAAACTTAATTTTCCTGCACAAGAAGTGTCAATATACACGAGAAAACAAATATAACCGGAAAACTAATTAATTAAAGGAAATTGTAAATTTGTAATACAACAAATACAAACTGAACGTACATAACTAAAAGGAGAATTGGACCCAAAAAAAAATAATAATAATAACAAAAAAGGAGAAGAATCCCACAACCACCAGGATCATGAAGCAGAAGGGAGCTGCAACAGATTGTTGTTGTCGAACACGATACGCTGGTGCATGTGTAAGTGTTCCATTGACGACTTGAGCTACAATCCTCTACAACTTATGATTACAAAGGCTTTTATTTTTTTCAAAAGCTTTCGGTGTATACCGAATAAAACCGAACCTGACCTGAGTTTCATTTGTTTAGCTGCAACAGAGCGTAGTAGTTGTACTAGTGATAACGAGCCCCTGAAATCAAACACCTTCCAATTCCGGTGTCAAAATCTTCAGCTTCATTAGAGTTTGGCTCGGTAGCTTGTTACGTTTGATCCTGCAGAACCATCCTGATTCATGCCCACCCGTCTTTGGATGAAGGCATCACTTTCGAATTTAGTCATGGCATCATCATCTGCCAGGCTAACGTATGCCTCTATTCCGCCAGCATCTTTGGTGTCAGCTAAAACTATTAGGTTCTTATAGGGAGGCGGCGGTACAGCCACCCATGCAGGTCTCCCCCAACCGAAATCAATATCATAGAGAGGAAAACTGCACAGACTACTGTAGGACAACGTAACCACCATTCCTGGTTTGGCAAGCCTTTGAATAAATCGGTTGATGTAACACCCGTGGCCACCCTTTTGTAGCCTTTTCACATGGTCCTTGTCAATCTTGCTTAGTTCTTCTCGTACCTGCTTTACCATGTCATGACAAGATTCTTGATCATCGATTCCGCTGCTGCTGCTGCTACTACTGACCAAGGGAGTTGTAAGGAAAATTTGATAAAAATTTCCAAATGAACAGCGTGGAATTGGTGGATCCGTTCTGGGACGCAGGTTCACAGTATGGACTGCCGCATGAAGTATATTCTCATCAATAGAATGATCATCCTTGCTAGCTTCCGCGAGTCGCCTCCATAGGAAAGCTGATAAGGCTTGAACACGCGATGGACGTTTTTCGCGACCATCTTCCGCTAAGCCTAAGCCTGTATATTTTTCTCTGAGATGCTCTATAGTAGGGGCATTGAATACAAACCTCTTTGTTACTTTATTCTTTGGGATAACACCGAACGTACGATAGCCACTGACATCATCGGCAGGTGGGAAGACTGCGGCGGAAACAAACTCTGGACGCTCTATTTTGGTTTCATTTTCTCCACGGGTTATGGCAGCCCAAGTTTTGGTGAACATGATCATAGATAACCCATCCGCTAACTTGTGGGAAATGCATAGGCCAATGGCATATCCTCCACATTCAAAGATATTGAGCTGGACGCCTAGGGCAAATTCACTATTGTCATGGTCGCGTAGTTCAAACGGGATGAGTTTAAAGAGTTCACCAGGCATTGGATTTTGTTGAAAATCACAAAGTCGGCAGTTGGTTACTTGAGCTTCAAGGTAGGGTATACCCTCGTCGTTGCACTGTACTAAATAGTTGTCGATTTTTACTCGCCCGGCTAGTGGGTAGAAAAGTGTTAACACCTCAGATAAGGACTTCTTTAGGCGTTTGGATATTACAGCAGCCGCAGGTTCGGGTTGGATCTCGTCATTGAATTCATAGAAAAGGACCAAAGAGGTATAAATCGGAGGAGTTATTTGATCCAGGAAGGAGAACTGGTAATGGTAAAGATGGTTTGGGGTTGGAGAAGATGGTTTGACAATCTCCTTGGAGATTACTTCAACGTTCACCATCTTTAGCTAATTGGTTGTGTGGTTCTCAATTTGCTTTGGCATCGTATATATATCACCCACAACACAACAGACCTAGAGAGAATGCCACACAGACTAAATTTGCAGACAAAATTTTGTAAACTAAATATGAAAGTTGATTGAATTATTACTTAAGCATTGATAATGTGAAAATATGAAGGTAAAAGAGTCCCACATTGGTGAAAAGAGAAACCTAAAGGGCTTATAAGAGGTCGGGCTACTTCCTATATTGCCAATTGATTTTATGGTGGAAACTCAAATTTTTCATGATATCAAAGCAAGTTGGCCCACGTGTGAAGCTCAACGACTACGAGAAATTTTTAGTTGTGACGGGAATACGGATAGTACATCACGTGTTTTTATGCAAGCGGTGAAAATTTTAATTTTTAAGTTATTAATTTTTAAACATACATAATCCACCATTTATATAGGAACATGTTGTGTACCACCTTGTGTGACGATTACATTGAAAATTCTCTCCAACCACTACATGTGTTTCACATCACCCTATTCTTATCTTCCTGATTTCTGAATCAATTGAATTGGATTATTATTATTTTTTGGTCAATTGATTCTTTAGATAAGGTCATCGATTCTTTAGATAAGGTTTAGAAAAGTAGCACCATACAAAGAACGAGCAGGGAATGGGACCAGCGTTTCTAAGAGTTTTAATATAATGGATGGGCGATGGAAAATATATATCATTTTATAGAGAAAAACTTGTGTGGGGTTCAACGTGCCACTAGACAATGCCTAGTGACATTATGATTCATTCAAAATTTGACATATGGTTAAATTTAACTACAATTTCCTATTTACATAAAAACTAAAAAAAAATATTATTTCCAACATTAAAACTGTTTGTACCATACATAGGGCCTCCTTATTTAGATCTCGTATAAATACTCGGGGGACTCAAATGTAATTATGTAATAAATAAAGGGGCAAATATGTAAAAAGGGGAGGAGCCCTTAGTCTATAAAAGGGCATCCTCACCCTCACAATCAAAGGACCTCACTCTCATATTCAGAGCTCTCATCCTCACAGAGAAGCTCTCTCTCCCTCACAATCCTCTCACAAACAGAAAAATACAATATCAGTGTGGACGTAGCCCAAACATTGGGGTGAACCACGATACATCTTGTGTTCTTTATTTTCTTGCAGATTCACGGTTAGATTTACGTTGTTCCAAGACCCGTCCAGTTTTGGGCATCAACAAAACACCCACCCAGACTTCCTCCATCGGAAAAGCATGGGAGATAAACTTTAATATGGGTTGATGTTGATCAGTTTCCTAAGTAAGGGATGCTTGTTGCATTCACCATGTTGGCCAGTTTATGTGCTAAATCTCCCTTGTCTTTAAAGAATTGAAATCCCACCACATCATATTTTCTCTCAATGGATTAATTGGAATATATTGTATAGACCTTGATCATGAAAAACGATTACATATAGTTGAGTTCAGATTCGTTTTATTTTGTTTTGTGTTTTTTTTTTTTTCAACGATGAACCATTTTCTGCAAACACAAAATATTTCTCCATTTTTGTTCAAAGAATTAGGCTAACCATGATAGGAAAATCTATGAGAATGGAAAATATAAAGCTTATTTCCTCGAAGATTAGTTAAATGATACCGACATCCGCGTCGGAGGGGTGAATTCTCAGATGATGGAGGAGAGCTCCGGTTGAGTGATTGGAGTCTACTTATAATTTTACTAATATTTATAATATATTTTCAGTTTTTATGTAATTATGAAATCTTTAAAAGGTAACTTAACTTTGAAATCATAATTAAAAATCTTACCACATGTTAATTGTTGATTGAGTCGTAGTGCCATTAGGCATTGCCTAGTGGCACGTTGAACCCTGCACAAATTTTTCTTCGTTTAATGAAATCGTCATTACAATTATAAATTAATAAATTAAAGAATAGTTTCCTACAGTAACATACTAACGAATATTTATTTAGATGACAGAGTCATGATGCTAACGGTCCAGCTGACTTAAGATTCTAACTTCCAAGAAATTGGTTTTGTTATAAAATGAGGTCCATTAGGTATTGTGTTGCATTCGTATAATTTTCTTTATGCTAATTGTCTAATGAATCTTATAAGCTACGTTATTCTCTTTGGTTTATAATTATTCTTCGCGATGCTATTAGTATTTGTTATAAGTATTATCTAATTGTAATTGTGTAAATTTTAGAAAGATTTTGAGTTTTTATTATTCTAGTGATTCTTTATTGTACTTAATTGGAGGACAAGTTAACCCTCATCTCTATAGGATAATGTTAGGGAGATAAAAAAATTTAACCAAATTCGCAAACCAAAAGATGTGTCACTAATAAAAAATAAGCATGTTAATCAAAGTTTAATTAATAATCCATTAATCAACAACCACATCCTTAGGTTTGTAAATTTGGTTTAAAAAATTTGGTCTCCCTAACTTTCGGCCTCATATAAAATAGGCCATAACACATTATCAGCCCTCTCCATACTTTGAGACACAAATTATCTTGGGATTCAATCCTATTATTATTACATCATATCAGAGCAACTAGAAGTCTCACACAACAGTAAACACATAAAAGTGTAGTACTGTGCATAATCAAAAGTGCAATCATGCAATTATTACAATAATGATAAACTGTAGTAAATGAACCATCACCCTAAATCCAAAGGATGAAAGCCTCATTGCCAAGCCCACTCATCACCTTCGGTGTTCTCCTTATTCTTGCTACGTCCTGAAAGGGTCGACAAAACAAAACGTGAGTGGACCAGTTTTATCACGTCACAATCATTTGAATATAATAAACCCTGTTTTGAAATTGTATATACACATAACAGTACTACGATAATAGTTGTCAAGACCAACTCAATCTTGCTCGTCATATCAAATAAAGTAAATCAATCACGAACAAAGTAACGTATAGCAAGCACGTGAAGTGTCGTTTACCTTATCGATATCTAGCATCTACTAGCAAATTCTAGCCTATACTAGAATAGAAAATGTACCTGCAATAAATCATATGGCCGTAGCTAGCTATACGATATGTATGATAATCATATGGTGAAAATAAATAACCAATGATCTCAAGATATCATCTAAGTTAAGATAAGTATAAGCCTCAGCAAAGACTAACATGAGTAATATGCATCAACAGAGGCATATATAAATATATATAATAAAAACATTTAAGTTTTCAAAGGGGTCCACTCACAAGTAAGCAAAATGTTCCTTGTCAATAGGCTCATTGCTTATACTCTTTTTATCTTCTAATAAAACTGGAGGGGAAGGATATGCCGTTAAATTTAACGGCATTGTCGCTGCCGCTGTTAAAACTAATGACGACTGCCGCTGACCATCGCCTAAATCTAAAATTGGTTTAGGAGAAGGGGAGGTTGAATCCACCTCGGATTCAACGGTCTTTGCTTGGAAAATGTTGTCGGAAACCAGATGTCCTGAAGTAGGTTCTGCAGAAGGAACTTTCCTAAAAAAACTGTTACCTTCAGTGACTTATAGGCCAAAAATGCCAAGCTGCCAACACTGTACAACCAACCTTCTTTTATCCGCCACAGTCAAATGACTTGGAACTAAATTCTGGAATTTTGACAGAATCATCTTAAAAGGCCTGAAACCCCTTCAATTGGAATTACTTCAAAATTCCTTCGTTTAGTCACTTTTTGTCCAAAGTAGACTCACGTGTCCTACAATCAAATTATAAAGCAAAGTATCAAATTCTCTCAAAATATGATGATTAACAGATCGATGCCGCAGCCATACCCCCTAGACGGCCATGCAAGCTACGACAAAGGTTTCTTGAAAATATGATATCGAATTTATTTGGGTTAATATTTGAATATTGGGTTTAGTAGAAAGGAAGCCCAAAGGCGCTAAAGCAGGTTCCATTTGCCTGAAGCCCAACCCTGAAGCCTGATGCAAATTAAAAGCCTTCTCAGCCAAGACATAAACCACGTGTCTATGACTGAAGTGACAAGTGATGAAGACCAACCTACTATCAGCCAAAAAGCATTTTCTAGTGGCACTACAAGTAAAAAATTGATAACTCACTTCCCTCGGAAAGCTTTCGGGCAAGAGCAGAGCTAAAAGCAGTTGGGCCAGATTGTCAACAAAAGGGGAAGCAAGCACCAGAGACAATGACACTCAACCAATCAAACAACCAACATACAAACTTTGCTCTCAAGCCAGATTTGCATTAGGAAGCTGAAATCAACCCAGATTCAGTCTTTTTTAGTTATAGTCCCCGTAGGAAAGCTATCTTTTGTCTAGTTTAAAAGCTTTGCTACCCTTCCTAGTGTCGTAGTATCAATTCCCTTGTGTAAAACCTGTTTACCGTCCATCCGTTTTAGCATGCAACCCTGTAAACTCATAGAGAAATGGCTGCAAGAGGTTCAACCTTGCCTAACAAGGTAAAATCTTGCTCGAGTCTCTTTGCTTGTCCTCTAAATTAGTAGATTTATCGCTTCTTTCAACATCTGTTATACTGAGATAACAGTGGCACGTCTAGCACTTTGTTAGTTTTGATTGTGAGCCTCAAGGCCTGCACCTAAGGCCCCACAAAGGCACATTTCAAAACTAACTTCAAACTCATCTTGCAACACATCAAGCAGCAAGAGTCTGACAAATAAACATACCAACTGCCATCTACCCTTTGGGAGCTGTGCGAGGGGCCATCCACATTTTGCCTCGAACATAATTCATTTGTCCTCGCGATTATGATTCATGATTCAAAGCTTACGATTAACTAGCTCAGAGGCGCTTTGTTACACGAGTTGCACAACTCTTGAAGGGCACGACAACCAAGGTTTCTTTCATTTCAGTACTTCATTTGAGAGGATATGGGCATTGTGTATTCGATACTTTGCATACTTATGTGGGAGAGACCCATCTAGTATGTGTTTTATTGAAGTATTGAATTTAGTGAGATGTTTTATATATTCCTGCACCGCTATTGTTATATTGTGGCGTATCATTTTTGGGCATATCTCGAAATCGAGGTGTGACATAATATAGTGCTAATGACAATTTTTTTATTTGTTCTATTAAAAGGAATATTGAGGAAGAGAAAATTTGAATTTCAAACCTCCGTATAGAACACTCTTAATCAGTTGGACAACAAACTGTTGCAACCGTTTACGGTTTAACACAAACTTTCTACCCCCAATATCACCTTTTCCCGTATTATAAAATGTTGTGATGCATTTTCAGCCATCTTAACCGTTGCTATAAGTTTTAATCTAATGGACGGGCCATATTTGATGGAGAATATGATTTTATGAAATCGTCATTACAATTATAACAATTATAAGTTACTAAACTAAATAATAATTTCATAGAGTAACATATTATTTTGGGATGACATAATGATGTTAACTGTCGAGTTGACTTGTATGATTCCACACCTCATGATTAAGTAGCGGAGCCACATCCGGACTAAGATAGGCATGAGAGCTGAATTATGCTATACGCGTTTTCAACATTGTCTTCCTAATTTCTGAAGCAATTGAATCAGTCAAATCATAAATAAAGTATTTAAAAGTTATATGGTAATGAATATCACAAGCATAGAATCATAATAGTTTATGGGGGTGTGACGTGCCTTGACTAACGGGCAGAAGGCAAACCTAAAACATCTAACAAGATATCTCTAGACCGGAAACGACAACTTTTTATTTTAATAGAAGGGATATTAAGGGAGAGAGATTTAAAATTCATGACCAAATACCTATTTTCAATAAAATTATCAGAAAATTTTTATTTGAATTCATTATCACCTTTCTACACCAAATACCAATTTTTTATCACACAAGCTTCCTGCTTTGCCCCTTCAAATATATAGAATTACAGTTTGTATATATAACTGACAATAAAGGCTAAATCGGATTAATAATCCTCGTAGTGATAGGATATTTGGAAGATTGTCCATGTGTTAAAAAGATTAAAATTTAAACCCTCATGGTAAAAATTGTTAGCAAATTTAATCCAAAGTGAAACTTCCGTCAAATCATTGTTAGATGCAGGGATAAAAATGTCCAATCATACTTTTTATGTGTTTACCTTCTTCTATTGCTTCTCTTCCCTCTCATAAATTGAACAACTTTGTCTTCGTCTTTCTGTCTTCGTGTTCGTGATCCAATTTCCTGAGATTGAATCCTTCACCTTCATCGTCCCCCAGTTTTACAACCCATTCATCTTTTTCCAGAAATTCAAATTCACTATTCAAATTTATCACGGATTGACAATTCAAAATCCAAAAATTTTAAATTCCATTATTTCAAATGTGCTCGCACCTTCTCCTGCTCCATCTGATTGATTTCAGTACCCAAGTCAATCCAATTTATTAAATTCAGTCTGCATTCATAAAATTAATCACACTTGCGAGTATGAGATCTGCACATAGGTACTAGGTGACGTTTGACTAGAAATGGATAGTATACGGGCAGCTTCTGGTAGTAGGGAGGCTTAGGGGTTGTTCATGGAACTGGTGGTGGTCTTAGGTTGGTGGTGGAGGGTACAAGGGTTTGTGGTTCTATGGAGAGAAACCATGGCTAAAGAACTTGACAAGTATAGTTCAAATTATCAGAATTATATGGATGTATGTGTTTCTAGATTTCACCATCAGTCGATGGATAAAGTGTGGAGTGTGTGTTGTATAGCGCACAAATATTTATATGGCCCTCGAGAGATATCGATGAAAAGAGAGTGTGAAGTGAACAGGAGAAAGTGTGGGTTAGACAAAAATCCATATTTATCCTTGTAGTTAACGGTGATTAAACGGAAATACCATTTTTCGGTTAAATTTGCTAATGGTTTTCACTACAAGGGTTTAAATCCCAATTTTTTTACCACAAGAACTATTTGCCGAACATCTTATCACCACAAGGACTATTAATCCAATTTAGCCTAAAATAAAATCACACATAAACCCGTCCGTCTAACAAAACTCACCAGATCAGCGACCACCCACCATGGCAGCTAATGGCAAGGACGAAACATAGAAGAGGGCTACATGGTATGTAAAATTCACTCGTATCGTCCACTTTTCTATCTTTTTACCACATTTAAAACATTTCGTAAGGTAAATTTAGCCCACCTAACAATGAATTTCTGAATTTGTTCCTGACTAATGGTGTTGATTAAACCTCTACAAATTACTAATTTTATGTAAACCCTAACTAAACAATGAAAATAACAAATTAAATTTGGTTTTTGAGATGAAAAGTACAGTTACTTAAAAATGCAAGAGAACATAAAGACGAATTATAGCTAGATCTCGTATAAATACTCGGGGGACTCAAATGTAATTATATAATAAATGAAGGGGTAAATATATAAAAATGGGAGGAGCCCTTAGTCTATAAAAGGGTCTCCTCATCCTCACAATCAAAGGGCCTCACTCTCATATTCAGAGCTCTCATCCTCACAGAGAAGCTCTATCTCCCTCACAATCCTCTCACAAACAGAGAAATACAATATCAGTGTGGACGTAGCCCAAACATTGGGGTGAACCACGATACATCTTGTGTTCTTTATTTTCTTGCAGATTCACGATCTGATTTACGTTGTTCCAAAACATATCCAGTTTTGTGCATCAACAAAAACACCCACCCAGACTTCCTCCATCGGAAAAGCATGGGAGATAAACTTTAATATGGGTTGATGTTGATCAGTTTCCTAAGGGATGCTTGTTGCATTCACCATGTTGGCCAGTTTATGTGTTAAATCTCCCTTGTCTTTAAAGAATTGAAATGCCACGACTTCATATTTTCTCTCAATGGATTAATTGGAATATATTGTATAGACTTTGATAATGAAAAACGATTACATATAATTGAATCCAGATTCGTTTTATTTTATTTTGTGTTTTTTTTTTTTTAATGATGAACCATTTTCTGCAAACACAAAATATTTCTCCTTTTTTGTTCAAAGAATTAGGCTAACCATGATAGGAAAATCTATGAGAATGGAAAATATAAAGCTTATTTCCTCGAAGTTTAGTCAAATGATACCGACATCCGCGCCGGAGGGGTGAATTCTCAGATGATGGAGGAGAGCTCCGGTTGGGTGATTGGAGTCTACTTTTAATTTTACTAATATTTATAATAGATTTTCAGTTTTTATGTAATTATGAAATCTTTAAAAGGTAACTTAACTTTGAAATCATAATTAAAAATCTTACCACATGTTAAATGTTGATTGAGTCGTAGTGCCATTAGGCATTGCCTAGTGGCACGTTGAACCCTGCACAAAATTTTCTTCATTTAATGAAATCGTCATTACAATTATAAATTAATAAATTAAAGAATAATTTCCTACAGTAACATACTAACGAATATTTATTTAGATGACAGAGTCATGATGCTAACGGTCCAGCTGACTTAAGATTCTAACTTCCAAGAAATTGGTTTTGTTATAAAATGAGGTCCATTAGGCATTGTGTTGCATGCTTATCGTATAATTTTCTTTATGCTAATTGTCTAATGAATCTTATAAGCTACGTTATTCTCTTTGGTTTATAATTCTTCTTCGCGATGCTATTAGTATTTGTTATAAGTATTATCTAATTGTAATTGTGTAAATTTTAGAAAGATTTTGAGTTTTAGAATATTCATTATTCTAGTGATTCTTTCTTGTACTTGATTGGAGGACAAGTTAACCCTCATCTCTATAGGATAATGCTAGGGAGATAAAAAAAATTTAACCAAATTTGCCAACCAAATGATGTGTCACTAATAAAAAATAAGCATGTTAATCAACGTTTAACTAATAATCCATTCATCAACAACCACATCCTTAGGTTTGCAAATTTGGTGTAAAAAATTTGGTTTCCCTAACTTTCGGCCTCATATAAAATAGGCCACAACACATTATCAGCCTCTCCATACTTTGGGACACAAATTATCTTGGGATTCAATCCTGTTATTATTACATCATATCAGAGCAACTAGAAGTCTCACACAACAATAAACACATAAAAGTGTAGTACTGTGCATAATCAAAAGTGCACTCATGCAATTATTACAATAATGATAAAACTGTAGTAAATGAACCATCACCCTAAATCCAAAGGATGAAAGCCTCATTGCCAAGCCCACTCATCACCTTCGGTGTTCTCCTTATTCTTGCTACATCCCGAAAGGGTCAACAAAACAAAACGTGAGTGGACCAGTTTTATCACGTCACAATCATTCGAATATAATAAACCCTATTTTGAAATTGTATATACACTACATACATAACAGTACTACGATAATAGTTGTCAAGATCAACTCAGTCTTGCTCGTCATATCAAATAAAGTAAATCTATCACGAACAAAGTAACATATAGCAAGCACGTGAAGTGTCGTCTACCTTATCGATATCTAGCATCTACTAGCAAATTCTAGCCTCTACTAGAATAGAAAATGTACCTGCAATAAATCATATGGCCGTAGCTAGCTATACGATATGTATGATAATCATATGGTGAAAAGAAATCACCAATGATCTCAAGATATCATCTAAGTTAAGATAAGTATAAGCCTCATCAAAGACTAACATGAGTAATATGCATCAACATAGGCATATATAAATATATATAATAAAAACATTTATGTTTTCAAAGGGGTCCACTCACAAGTAAGCAGAATGTTCCTTGTCAATAGGCTCATTGCTTATACTCTTTTTATCTTCTAATAAAACTAGAGGGGAAGGATATGCCGTTAAATTTAACGGCATTGTCGCTGCCGTTGTTAAAACTAACGGCGACTGCCGCTGACCATCCCCTAAATCTGAAACTGGTTTAGGAGAAGGGGAGGTTGAATCCAGCTCGGATTCAACGGTCTTTGCTCGGAAAATGTTGTCGGAAACCAGATGTCCTACAGTAGGTTCTGCAGAAGGAACTTTCCTAAAAAAACTGTTACCTTCAGTGACTTATAGGCCAAAAATGCCAAGCTGCCAACACTGCACAACCAACCTTATTTTATCCGCCACAGTCAAATGACTAGGAAATAAATTATGGAATTTTGACACAATCATCTTAAAAGGCTTGAATCCCCTTCAATTGGAATTACTTCAAAATTCCTTCGTTTCTTCACTTTTTGTCCAAAGTAGACTCACGTGTCCTACAATCAAATTATAAAGCAAAGTATCAAATTCTCTCAAAATCTGATGATTAACAGATCGATGCCGCAACCATACCCCCTAGACGGCCATGCAAGCTACGAAAAAGGTTTCTTGAAAATCTGATATCGAATTTATTTGGGTTAATATTTGAATATTGGGCTTAGTAGAAAGGAAGCCCAAAGGCGCTAAAGCAGGTTCCATTTGCCTGAAGCCCAACCCTGAAGCCTGATGCAAATTAAAAGCCTTCTCAGCCAAGACATAAACCACGTGTCTATGACTGAAGTGACAAGTGATGAAGACCAACCTACTATCAGCCAAAAAACATTATCTAGTGGCATTACAAGTAAAAAACTGATAACTCACTACCCTCCAAAAGCTTTCGGGCAAAAGCAGAGCTAAAAGCAGTTGGGCCAGATTGTCTATAAAAGGGGAAGCAAGCACCAGAGACAATGACGCTCAACCAATCAAACAACCAACATACAAACTTTGCTCTCAAGCCAGATTTGCATCCAGGAAGTTGAAATCAACCCAGATTTAGTATTTTTTAGTCATAGTCCCCGTAGGAAAGCTATATTTTGTCTAGTTTAAAAGCTCTGCTACCCTCCCTAGTGTCGTAATATCAATTCCCTCGTGTAAAACCTGTTTACCATCCATCCCTTTTAGCATGCAACCCCTGTAAACGCAAAGAGAAATGGCTGCAAGAGGTTCAACCTTGCCCAACAAGGTGAAATCTTGCCCGAGTGTCTTTGCTTGTCCTCTAAATGAGTAGATTTATCGCTTGTTTCAACATATGTTATACTGAGATAATAGTGGCACGCCTAACACTTTGTTAGTTTTGATTGTGAGCCTCAAGGCCTACACCTAAGGCCTACACCTAAGGTCCCACAAAGACACCTTTCAAAACTAACTTCGAACTCATCTTGCAGCACATCAAGCGGCAAGAGTCTGACAAACAAACATACCAAGTGCCATCTACCCTTTGGGAGCTGTGCGAGGGGCCATCCACATTTTGCCTCGAACATAATTCATTTGTCCTCACGATTATGATTCATGATTCAAAGCTTACGATTAACTAGCTCAGAGGCGCTTTGTTACACGAGTTGCACAACTCTTGAAGGGTAAGACAACCAAGGTTTCTTTCATTTCAGTACTTCATTTGAGAGGACATGGGCATTGTATATTCGATACTTTGCATACTTATGTGGGAAAGACCCATCTAGTATGTGTTTTATTGAAGTATTGAATTTAGTGAGATGTTTTATATATTCCTGCACCGCTATTGTTATATTGTGGCGTATCTATTTTGGGCATATCTCGAAATTGAGGTGTGACATAATATAGTGCTAATGACAATGTTTTTATTTGTTCTATTAAAAGGAATATTGAGGAAGAGAAAATTTGAATTTCAAACCTCCGTATAGAACACTCTTAATCAGTTGGAC
This sequence comes from Malus sylvestris, assembly GCF_916048215.2. Lineage (NCBI taxonomy): Eukaryota > Viridiplantae > Streptophyta > Magnoliopsida > Rosales > Rosaceae > Malus > Malus sylvestris. The sequence goes on from NC_062269.1 coordinate 31,904,431, forward strand.
AACAAACTGTTGCAACCGTTTACAGTTTAACACAAACTTTCTACCCTCAATATCACCTTTTCCCGTATTATAAAATGTTGTGATGCATTTTCAGCCATCTTAACCGTTGCTATAAGTTTTAATCTAATGGATGGGCCATATTTGATGGAGAATATGAATTCATGAAATCGTCATTACAATTATAAGTTACTAAACTAAATAATAATTTCATAGAGTAACATATTATTTTGGGATGACATAAGTGCAGTTTGGGATTGAGGTGCTTAAAAAAAAAGTTGGGATGAAAACAAGCTGATAGGGATTTTGGTGTTTGGTAAACAATTAAAAACAACTTTATTTAAAAGTTTCACATGAAAAAAAGCCAAAAAGTGGAAGCTTCATTTTGCAGCTTCAAGAAGCCGCTTAAAATCCAAAACACGGAGCTACAGTACCAAGTTAATGAATTTTTTCAATTTGCCAATACTGCCCCCTCCTTTCTCCTTTCTCCTTTCTCCTTTCTCCTTCTCCTGATTCCTACACTCTGCACTCTCTCTCTCTCTCTCTCTCTCTAGCAAAACACTCCGCAAGCTCCTCTGCCCTCCTGCCGCTGCACCTCTTCCTCCTCCTCCTTTTCCTTTCTGTCCGTCGGTCTCAGCGTCACACCGCCGTCGCCTTCCAGGTACCAGGTACTCGATTTGCTTGAATATATTTGCTGTAATTAATTAATTTAATTTTTAGGTTAGGGTTTGACTGCTCTCTCCAGTTTCCCTCTCCCTCTCTCTCTCTTCCATCGTTGAAGCAATTTCAGTTTTGGAGTTTGAATTAATGTTCTAATTTTCAGTTTCGGGGTGAGAGATTGGCTTCTGGTGATCATGTCTTCCTAGCGGCGGGAGGCGTCGCGAGTACGCAACGGAAGAGACGGCAGAGACTGGTGGTGATGAGGAGGTCTGTTGGGAACCGGCAGAGGAAGGAGAGGCGGGTTTTGATGCTGCTGCCTCTGCGCTTATGGAGAGTTTCTGAATTCTCCTGCAAACTTGGTTTAGTAGTTGTCTAACAGATCAGCATTATAGTGAGGATTACACTTTTGCCAAATGTGTCTATTATGCTCTGTGTCTTCTTTTTTGACTGCTTCTACTGGAGATTTATATCATACAAAGCGAACTTATGCTTGAAGAAAATTTATTGTTTTTACTTGTTGATATTTCTATGTTCCTGCCCTACAGTTGAAAACATAGAAAGTTATGCACTGCCTTATTTTCTATGATTTTTTCTGAACTGTACATCTGTTTCTATTTCTATTTCCACAATCCATTGTGGCCAACCTTCCATCATAAGTTTGACAGAGAGAACCCTTGATTTTATCCTTGACATATTTCCCTTAAGAAACCATGCCTTCTGTCTATCAAATGTCCGCTCAGCATCCTTAAGAAACCGCTCCGTCAATTGTATGAACCTGAAACTTTTGTCACCTAATTCATGCTGATGATTTGTTAAATGTGGGGGGAAGTGAGTCCTGGTCTGAGAAAAGGTCACTTGCGATCGAGACTTGTGGGGTCTGTTGTTATGCACGAGTCATGGTTGTGTTTTCGTTTGTGGGTTTCATTCGGTTTCTTTTCAAACAATGCAATGCAATGCAATGCATGTATGCCTATACAGAACCATATGTGGTGTACCATTTGCTTGCAGGGTTTTGCTATGATTGTAGAATAACTATGCATTTTTGAACATGGAACCGTAAACTTATCCTGGCACAAACCACAGGACGCTAAACAGAGTTTTCACCATCTTTCTTCCACTTATCCATCACTTGATGCATGAGATGTTTCAAAACCAAATTTATTTAACTAACTTTTCTTTTGTATGTCATGTATGACTTGTGCAAAGGAAGAACGGAGAGTTGAGAGCTCAATGGGTTTGCAAAAGGAGAATGAAGATATTATCCACAATTGAAGGTGTTTTAGCTGCAAGTCAGTGGTAGACAAAATGCATAGGGTAGACTTTTTGGTTAGCACCTCAATATGTCTAGAGGTGTCCAATTGCTGTTTAAGTTGAGATGAGACACCATAAGGGTATTCGACTTGTTAGCGTCTAGGATGTTTATGTTATTTTTGAGACTTCACTTGGTGTGTGTATTCAACTTATATGATTAAATTCTTGATTAATGAAAATGTGATTAACTAAAGTATTACATTACATTTGTTATCAATTCTAATTCCAAATTATGAACACGGATTATGTGGTAGTTGGTTCATCACATACTAGAAGCAAATAGGGATTGGATTTTGACATATGTGATGTACACTACACCACATATCAAATGAATAAGTGACGATTCAGCGTCACTCACATATAAGATATGTGACGAATTTATAGGTTATTGAATTTAGTGTTTTGTGACGCTTACTTCGTCACATATCTCCTTGAACCAGGTATTCTAATCAATTATAGCGGCAAGTTTGATGAATGCATTTAATTAGACTACTTTCAAGTACATTAACAATATTGTACTAATGAATCCTAGCTATTCAGTCTAAAATATTTCAATTGAAGTAGTTTGTCATACTAATTAATATTTAAGATAAAGTTTATAAATATTTAAAAAAAAAAAAAGTATATTTAGTAATTTTTCTTTATCTGTTAAGAAAATTAAATTAATAGCATATCTAGTATTATACCCTTTTTGGTTATTTCACACAGTCACAGATGTTTTACATAAAAGTTTACCAAACACTATAATAATGCTTTTTTTTCTTTTCCAAAAGCACTTTTACAAAAAAGTTTACCAAACACTCCGCTGTTTTATTTCACAGCCGCTTATTCTCACAGCACAGCAGAAACAACTTTTTTTCAAAGCACAACAATACCAAACCAGCCCATAATGATGTTAACTGTTCGGTTGACTTGTATGATTCCACACCTCATGATTAAGTGGCGGAGCCACATCTGGACTAAGCCACATCTGGACTAAGATAGGCATGAGAGCTGACTTAAGCTATACGCGTTTTCAACATTCTCTTCCTGATTTCTGAAGCAATTGAATCGGTCAAATCATAAATAAAATATTTAAAAGTTATACAGTAATGAAAATCACAAGCATAGAATCATAATAGGTTATGGGGGTGTGACGTGTCTTGACTAACGGGCAGAAGGCAAACCTAAAACATCTAACAAGATATCTCTAGACCGGTAACGACAACTTCTTATTTTAATAGAAGGGATATTAAGGGAGAGAGATTTCAAATTCATGACCTTAATATAACGAATAAATGATTTTAATCAATTGAGCTACAAATCGTTGCAACCTTTATAGTTTAGCACAAACTGTCTACCATAAGTTTTAATCTAATGGATGGGCCATAATTGATGGAGAATATATATGATTTTATGAAATCGTGATTACAATATGAATAGTAAATTAAAGAATAATTTCGTAGAGTAACATATTATTTTTAGATGATAGAGTCGTCTTAACTGTCCAGTTGACTTGTATGATCCTGGCTGTTAAAGGAAACAAAAACCCACGATCTGATTGTGAGCAATTCCAATATTTGGGGATTCGTTAACTGTTGAGCTAGAGTAAATTAGCTTGATTATAGCTTCTGTTTACTTGAAATAGCTTATAACTTTGTGTATAAATCAACCCCTTCTACATCGATATTTAAATTAATAAACCACATAATTCTACAAATTTTCATAAAACGAGGTCCATTATGTAGTTCGTTAACATGGTAGCAGCTCGGAGCCATGACGTTTCCAACAATAGTTAAAGCATATCCAATAGCTTAGCTAAATAAGACTTTTTTACTACTTTCACATAAAATTTAGAAAAATTAAATTCAACAAGCTAGCTAAGCGACTATCTATATTAACTTTGTAGGAACAATAGCTATCTAAATTTAGCTAGAAGGAGATAAAAATTCAATTTTTGTTGAACGTTGAAAACTATAAAATTATAAGGAAAACTAATGAAAAGGGATTGAAAACTTTGAGTTTAATAATACGGACAAAATAAAGGGTAAAGTGAATAGTACCAGGTTTGACTTTTTAATGTAAAAATATGGTTTTTCGTTAAAGTGAACAGTACTGTGGGCTTTTCGTTAAAACTCCTAAAATTATATTGTTTATGGGCTTCAAGAGACGAGAAAGGGTTTGGGTTTTAAATTCAGAAAAAAATAATATTAAAATATTTTAACTTAAGCTAAAATAACTAATATTTCTAAATGTGGTGACTAACCAAATTGAGTCATTTGGTTAGCTACAATAATAAAAATTTAACTAGTATTATTGGCGATGCTCTTATATATTTATTGTATAATTTTCTCTACTAATTGTCTAACGTATATTTTTTTTTGTTTTGTCAAAGTCTAACGAATCTTTTAAGGTCCACCATTCTCTTTAGTTTCTAATTATTCGTGGTAATAGTATAATTGCTATTTTTCTCTATTTTTAATTAGAAGTCTCACACAACAGTAAACACATAAAGTGTAGTACAGTGCATAATCAAAAGTGCACTCATGCAATTATTACAATAATGATAAAACTGTAGTAAATGAACCATCAGCCTAAATCCAAAGGATGAAAGCCTCATTGCCAAGCCCACTCATCACCTTCGGTGTTCTCCTTATTCTTGCTACGTCTTGAAAGGGTCAACAAAACAAAACGTGAGTGGACCAGTTTTATCACGTCACAATCATTCGAATATAATAAACCCTGTTTTGAAATTGTATATACACTACAAACATAACAGTACTACGATAATAGTTGTCAAGATCAACTCAATCTTGCTCGTCATATCAAATAAAGTAAATCAATCACGAACAAAGTAACATATAGCAAGCACGTGAAGTGTCGTTTACCTTATCGATATCTAGCATCTACTAGCAAATTCTAGCCTTTACTAGAATAGAAAATGTACCTGCAATAAATCATATGGCCGTAGCTAGCTATACGATATGTATGATAATCATATGGTGAAACTAAATCACCAATGATCTCAAGATATCATCTAAGTTAAGATAAGTATAAGCCTCATCAAAGACTAAGATGAGTACTATGCATCAACATAGGCATATATAAATATAAATAATAAAAACATTTAAATTTTCAAAGGGGTCCACTCACAAGTAAGCAGAATGTTCCTTGTCAATAGGCTCATTGCTTATACTCTTTTTATCTTCTAATAAAACTGGAGGGGAAGGATATGCCGTTAAATTAAACGGCATTGTCGTTGCCGCTGTTAAAACTAACGACGACTGCCGAACCATCGCCTAAATCTAAAACTGGTTTAGGAGAAGGGGAGGTTGAATCCAGCTCGGATTCAACGGTCTTTGCTCCGAAAATGTTGTTGGAAACCAGATGTCCTGAAGTAGGTTCTGCAGAAGGAACTTTCCTAAAAAAACTGTTACCTTCAGTGACTTATAGGCCAAAAATGCCAAGCTGCCAACACTGCACAACCAACCTTCTTTTATCCGCCACAGTCAAATGACTTGGAACTAAATTCTGGAATTTTGACACAATCATCTTAAAAGGCCTGAATCCCCTTCAATTGGAATTACTTCAAAATTCCTTCGTTTCGTCACTTTTTGTCCAAAGTAGACTCACGTGTCCTACAATCAAATTATAAAGCAAAGTATTAAATTCTCTCAAAATATGATGATTAACAGATCGTTGCCGCAGCCATACCCCCTAGACGGCCATGCAAGCTACGACAAAGGTTTCTTGAAAATCTGATATCGAATTTATTTGGGTTAATATTTGAATATTGGGCTTAGTAGAAAGGAAGCCCAAAGGCGCTAAAGCAGGTTCCATTTGCCTGAAGCCCAACCCTGAAGCCTGATGCAAATTAAAAGCCTTCTCAGCCAAGACATAAACCACGTGTCTATGAATGAAGTGAAAAGTGATGAAGACCAACCTACTATCAGCCAAAAAGCATTTTCTAGTGGCACTACAAGTAAAAAACTGATAACTCACTACCCTCCAAAAGCTTTTGGGCAAGAGCAGAGCTAAAAGCAGTTGGGCCAGATTGTCAACAAAAGGGGAAGCAAGCACCAAAGACAATGACACTTAACCAATCAAACAACCAACATACAAACTTTGCTCTCAAGCCAGATTTGCATCCAGGAAGCTGAAATCAACCCAGATTCAGTCTTTTTTAGTCATAGTCCTCGTAGGAAAGCTATATTTTGTCTAGTTTAAAAGCTTTGCTACCCTCCTTAGTGTCGTAGTATCAATTTCCTCGTGTAAAACCTGTTTACCATCCATCCCTTTTAGCATGCAACCCCTGTAAACTCAAAGAGAAATGGCTGCAAGAGGTTTAACCTTGCCCAACAAGGTGAAATCTTGTTTGAGTCTCTTTGCTTGTCCTCTAAATTAGTAGATTTATCGCTTGTTTCAACATCTGTTATACTGAGATAACAGTGACACGTCTAGCACTTTGTTAGTTTTGATTGTGAGCCTTAAGGCCTGCACCTAAGGCCCCACAAAGGCACCTTTCAAAAGTAACTTCAAACTCATCTTGCAACACATCCAGCAGTAAGAGTCTGACAAACAAACTTACCAACTGCCATCTACCCTTTGGGAGCTGTGCGAGGGGCCATCCACCTTTTGCCTCGAACATAATTCATTTGTCCTCGCGATTATGATTCATGATTCAAAGCTTACGATTAACTAGCTCAGAGGATTGAAGGGCAAGACAACCAAGGTTTCTTTCATTTCAGTACTTCATTTGTAGGGCAAGACAACCAAGGTTTCTTTCATTTCAGTACTTCATTTGAGAGGATATGGGCATTGTGTATTCGATACTTTGCATACTTATGTGGGAGAGACTCATCTAGTATGTGTTTTATTGAAGTATTGAATTTAGTGAGATGTTTTATATATTCCTGCACTGCTATTGTTATATTGTGGCGTATCAATTTTGGGCATATCTCGAAATCGAGGTGTGACATAATATAGTGCTAATGATAATTTTTTTATTTGTTCTATTAAAAGGAATATTGAGGAAGAGAAAATTTGAATTTCAAACCTCCGTATAGAACACTCTTAATCAGTTGGACAACAAACTGTTGCAACCGTTTACGGTTTAACACAAACTTTCTACCCTCAATATCACCTTTTGCCGTATTATAAAATGTTGTGATGCATTTTCAGCCATCTTAACCATTGCTATAAGTTTTAATCTAATGGACGGGCCATATTTGATGGAGAATATGATTTTATGAAATCGTCATTACAATTATAAGTTACTAAACTAAATAATAATTTCATAGAGTAACATATTATTTTGGGATGACATAATGATGTTAACTGTCCAGTTGACTTGTATGATTCCACACCTCATGATTAAGTAGCGGAGCCACATCCGGACTAAGATAGGCATGAGAGCTGAATTAAGCTATACGCGTTTTCAACATTGTCTTCCTGATTTTTGAAGCAATTGAATCGGTCAAATCATAAATAAAATATTTAAAAGTTATATGGTAATGAAAATCACAAGCATAGAATCATAATAGGTTATGGGGGTGTGATGTGTCTTGACTGACGGGCAGAAGGCAAGCCCAAAACATCTAACAAGATATCTCTAGACCGGTAACGACAACTTTTTATTTTAATAGAAGGGATATTAAGGGAGAGAGATTTCAAATTCATTACCAAATACCTATTTTCAATAAAATTATCAGAAAATTTTTATTTGAATTCATTATCACCTTTCTACACCAAATACCAATTTTTTATCACACAAGCTTCCTGCTTTGCCCCTTCAAATATATAGAATTACAGTTTGTAAGTATAACTGACAATAAAGGCTAAATCGGATTAATAATCCCCGTAGTGATAGGATATTCGGAAGATTGTCCATGTGTTAAAAAGATTAAAATTTAAACCCTCATGGTAAAAATTGTTAGCAAATTTAATCCAAAGTGAAACTTCCGTCAAATCGTTGTTAGATGCAGGAATAAAAATGTCCAATCATACTTTTTATGTGTTTACCTTCTTCTATTGCTTCTCTTCCCTCTCATAAATTGAACGACTTTGTCTTCGTCTTTTTGTCTTTGTGTTCGTGATCCGATTTCCTGAGATTGAATCCTTCACCTTCATCGTCCCCCAGTTTCACAACCCATTCATCTTTTTCCAGAAATTCAAATTCACTATTCAAATTTATCACGGATTGACAATTCACAATCCAAAAATTTTAAATTGCATTCTTTCAAATGTGCTCGCACCTTCTCCTGCTCCATCTGATTGATTTCAGTACCCAAGTCAATCCAATTTATTAAATTCAGTCTGCATTCATAAAATTAATCACACTTGCGAGTATGAGATCTGCACATAGGTACTAGGTGACGTTTGACTAGAAATGGATAGTATACGGGCAGCTTCTGGTAGTAGGGAGGCTTAGGGGTTGTTCATGGAACTGGTGGTGGTCTTAGGTTGGTGGTAAAGGGTACAAGGGTTTGTGGTTCTATGGAGAGAAACCATGGCTAAAGAACTTGACAAGTATAGTTCAAAGTATCAGAATTATATGGATGTATGTGTTTCTAGATTTCACCATCAGTCGATGGATAGAGTGTGGAGTGTGTGTTGTATAGCGCACAAATATTTATATGGCCCTCGAGAGATATCGATGAAAAGAGAGTGTGAAGTGAACAGGAGAAAGTGTGGGTTAGACAAAAATCCATATTTATCCTTGTAGTTAACGGTGATTAAACGGAAATACCATTTTTGGGTTAAATTTGCTAATGGTTTTCACCACAAGGGATTAAATCCCAATTTTTTTACCATAAAAACTATCTTCCGAACATCTTATCACCACAATGACTATTAATCCAATTTAGCCTAAAATAAAATCACACATAAACCCGTCCGTCTAACAAAACTCACCAGATCATCGACCACCCACCATGGCAGCTAATGGCAAGGATGAAACATAGAAGAGGGCTACATGGTCTGTAAAATTCACTCGTATCGTCCACTTTTCTATCTTTTTACCACATTTAAAACATTTCGTAAGGTAAATTTAGCCCACCTAACAATGAATTTCTGAATTTGTTCCTGACTGATGTTGTTGATTAAACCTTACAAATTACTAATTTTATGTAAACCCTAACTAAACAATGAAAATAACAAATTAAATTTGGTTTTTGAGATGAAAACTAAAGTTACTTAAAAATGCAAGAGAACGTAAAGACGAATTAGAGCTAGATTCAGAGATGATGAGAATAGGACTTGGGATCTCTATTTCACCATTAGAAGCTAATTTTATGTTTATTAAGTTAACCCATATTCGATTACTAATTTGTTTCCAAAGTTGGTTTTGCATTTATATGATCAACCATGTGATGTGTGGTTTTGATCAAGTACCCAATTTTCAACGTAGTTGGGATGATGTTCAGCTTAATTAGATTACCGATGAAGAATCCAAGACATGCAAGAAAACTTCAATAACTAAAGAGAATACATGGCATGATGTACAATCGGTAAGCAATCCTAATGGTGATCACACATTAATTAAGATAAAAAAAATAATAATAATAGAACTAATGAATGAAACAAGAAACATACAGTTCATATAAACCTTTCCTAATTCTAAGGGCAAGCGGTAATGACGTAGAGAAACATATGCAAATTAATTAGGGAACTTTAACAAAAAGCATCCGGTATTGTTCACTTTAACGAAAAATCACATTTTTACACTAAAAAGTCAATCATGGTACTATTCACTTTACCATTTATTTTGTCATTATCATTAAAACTCAAAGTTTTCAAGCCATTTTCATCAGTTTTCCTAATTAAACTTAACTTTCCTGCACAAGAAGTGTCAATATACACGAGAAAACAAATATAACCGGAAAACTAATTAATTAAAGGAAATTGTAAATTTGTAATACAACAAATACAAACTGAACGTACATAACTAAAAGGAGAATTGGACCCCAAAAAAAAAAAAAAAACAAAAAAGGAGAAGAATCCCACAACCACCCGGATCATGAAGCAGAAGGGTGCTGCAACAGATTGTTGTTGTCGAACACGATACGCTGGTGCATGTGTAAGTGTTCCATTGACGACTTGAGCTACAATCCTCTACAACTTATGATTACAAAGGCTTTTATTTTTTTCAAAAGCTTTCGGTGTATACCGAATAAAACCGAACCTGACCTGAGTTTAATTTGTTTAGCTGCAACAGAGCGTAGTAGTTGTACTAGTGATAACGAGCCCCTGAAATCAAACACCTTCCAATTCCGGTGTCAAAATCTTCAGCTTCATTAGAGTTTGGCTCGGTGGCCTGTTACGTTTGATCCTGCAGAACCATCCTGATTCATGCCCACCCGTCTTTGGATGAAGGCATCACTTTCGAATTTAGTCATGGCATCATCATCTGCCAGGCTAACGTATGCCTCTATTCCGCCAGCCTCTTTGGTGTCAGCTAAAACTATTAGGTTCTTATAGGGAGGCGGCGGTACAGCCACCCATGTAGGTCTCCCCCAACCGAAATCAATATCATAGAGAGGAAAACTGCACAGACTACTGTAGGACAACGTAACCACCTTTCCTGGTTTGGCAAGCCTTTGAATAAATCGGTTGAGGTAACTCCCGTGGCCACCCTTCTGTAGCCTTTTCACATGGTCCTTGTCAATCTTGCATAGTTCTTCTCGTACCTGCTTTACCATGTCATGACAAGATTCTTGATCATCGATTCCGCTGCTGCTGCTGCTACTACTGACCAAGGGAGTTGTAAGGAAAATTTGGTAAAAATTTCCAAAGGAACAGCGTGGAATTGGTGGATCCGTTCTGGGACGCAGGTTCACAGTATGGACTGCCGCATGAAGTATATTCTCATCAATAGAATGATCATCCTTGCTAGCTTCCGCGAGTCGCCTCCATAGGAAAGCTGATAAGGCTTGAACACGCGATGGAAGTTTTTCGCGATCATCTCCCGCTAAGCCTGTATATTTTTCTCTGAGATGCTCTATAGTAGGGGCATTGAATACAAACCTCTTTGTTACTTTATTCTTTGGGATAACACCGAACGTACGATAGCCACTGACATCATCGGCAGGTGGGAAGACTGCGGCGGAAACAAACTCTGGACGCTCTATTTTGGTTTCATTTTCTCCACGGGTTATGGCAGCCCAAGTATTGGTGAACATGATCATAGATAACCCATCCGCTAACTTGTGGGAAATGCATAGGCCAATAGCATATCCTCCACATTCAAAGATATTGAGCTGGACGCCTAGGGCAAATTCACTATTTTCATGGTCGCGTAGCTCAAACGGGATGAGTTTAAAGAGTTCACCAGGCATTGGATTTTGTTGAAAATCACAAAGTCGGCAGTTGGTTACTTGAGCTTCAAGGTAGGGTATACCCTCGTCGTTGCACTGTACTAAATGGTTGTCGATTTTTACTCGCCCGGCTAGTGGGTAGAAAAGTGTTAACACCTCAGATAAGGACTTCTTTAGGCGTTTGGATATTACAGCAGCCGCAGGTTCGGGTTGGATCTCGTCATTGAATTCATAGAAAAGGACCAAAGAGGTATAAATCGGAGGAGTTATTTGATCAAGAAAGGAGAACTGGTAATGGTAAAGATGGTTTGGGGTTGGAGAAGATGGTTTGACAATCTCCTTGGAGATTACTTCAACGTTCACCATCTTTAGCTAATTGGTTGTGTGGTTCTCAATTCGCTTTGGCATCGTATATATATCACCCACAACACAGCAGACCTAGAGAGAATGCTACAGAGACTAAATTTGCAGACAAAATTTTGTAGACTAAATATGAAAGTTGATTGAATTATTACTTAAGCATTGATGACGTGAAAATGTAAAGGTAAAAGAGTCCCACATTGGTGAAAAGAGAAACCTAAAGGGCTTATAAGAGGTCGGGCTACTTCCCATATTGACAATTGATTTTATGGTGGAAACTCAAATTTTTCATGATATCAAAGCAAGTTGGCCCACGTGTGAAGCTCAACGACTACGAGAAATTTTTAGTTGTGACAGGAATACGGATGGTACACCACGTGTTTTTATGCAAGCGGTGGAAAATTTTAATTTTTAAGTTATTAATCTTAAACATACATAATCCATCATTTATATAGGGGCATGTTGTGTACCACATTGTGTGACGATTACATTGAAAAATCTCTCAAACGACTACATGTGTTCCACGTCACCCAATTCTTATCTTCCTGATTTCTGAATCAATTGAATTGGTTTATTATTATTTTTTGGTCCATTGAATTGGTTTATTATAACAGCTGGACAAAGCACATGATACTAGTAATGATTATTAATACTATCAAAAGGGAAGAGATCCCCTATGGATCTCTCCCACCAAAGCCCACCAATCAATTAATCCGGATCATTGAAATTTGATTCAACAACTAAAATTATTATAACTTTAAAGAGGCCTCCTGTTTGAAGCCGTTAGATCAAATTTAAGGACCCAAATTAATTGATTAGTGGGCTTTGGTGGAAGAGATCCCCCCTCGGGATCTCTTATCTTATCAAAATGCTAAAAGTACTGAAATTGATAAACAACCTGAAATAAAGGGAACTTTAACGAAAAATCCTTGGTATTGTTCACTTTAACGAAAAACCACATTTTTACACTAAAAAGTCAATCGTGGTACTATTCACTTTACTCTTCATTTTGTCCTTATCGTTAAAACTCAAAGTTTTCAAGTCATTTTCGTTAGTTTTCCTAAAATAAATAAGGTAGTAATACTATCAAAATGCTAAAAAGTATGGAAATGTTGTGATGCATTTTCAGCCATCTTAACCGTTGCTATAAGTTTTAATCTAATGAACGGGCCATATTTGATGGAGAATATGATTTTATGAAATCGTCATTACAATTATAAGTTACTAAACTAAATAATAATTTCATAGAGTAACATATTATTTTGGGATGACATAATGATGTTAATTGTCCAGTTGACTTGTATGATTCCACACCTCATGATTAAGTGGCGGAGTCACATCCGGACTAAGATAGGCATGAGAGCTGAATTAAGCTATATGCGTTTTCAACATTGTCTTCCTAATTTCTGAAGCAATTGAATCGGTCAAATCATAAATAAAATATTTAAAAGTTATACGGTAATGAAAATCACAAGCATAGAATCATAATAGGTTATGGGGGTGTGACGTGTCTTGACTAACGGGCAGAAGGCAAACCTAAAACATCTAACATTGCCTAGTGACACTACGATTCAATCAAAATTTGACATATAGTTAAATTTAACTACAATTTCCTATTTACATAAAAACTAAAAAATATATTATTTCTAACATTAAAACAAATAAAACAAAAACACCCACCCAGATTTCCTCCATCGGAAAAGCATGGGGGATAAACTTTAATATGGGTTGATGTTGATCAGTTTCCTAAGTAAGGGATGCTTGTTGCATTCACCATGTTGGCCAGTTTATGTGTTAAATCTCCATTGTCTTTAAAGAATTGAAATCCCACCACTTCATATTTTCTCTCAATGGATTAATTGGAATATAGTGTATAGACTTTGATCATGAAAAACGATTACATATAATTGAATTCAGATTCGTTTTATTTTGTTTTGTGTTTTTTTTTTCCAATGATGAACTATTTTCTGCAAACACAAAATATTTCTCCTTTTTTGTTCAAAGAATTAGGCTAACCATGATAGGAAAATCTATGAGAATGGAAAATATAAAGCTTATTTCCTCGAATTTTAGTCAAATGATACTGACATCCGCGCCGGAGGGGTGAATTCTCAGATGATGGAGGAGAGCTCCGGTTGGGTGATTGGAGTCTACTTTTAATTTTACTAATCTTTATAATATATTTTCAGTTTTTATGTAATTATGAAATCTTTAAAAGATAACATAACTTTGAAATCATAATTAAAAATGTTAAATGTTGATTGAGTCATAGTGCCATTAGGTATTGCCTAGTGGCACGTTGAACTCTACACAAATTTTTCTTCATTTAATGAAATCGTCATTACAATTATAAATTAATAAATTAAAGAATAATTTCCTACAGTAACATACTAACGAATATTTATTTAGATGACAGAGTCATGACGCTAACGGTCCAGCTGACTTAAGATTCTAACATCCAAGAAATTGGTTTTGTTATAAAATGAGGTCCATTAGGTATTGTGTTGCATGCTTATCGTATAATTTTCTTTATGCTAATTGTCTAATGAATCTTATAAGCTACGTTATTCTCTTTAATTTATAATTATTCTTCGCGATGCTATTAGTAATAACTAGTGGCACTACAAGTAAAAAACTAATAACTCACTACCCTCCAAAAGCTTTTCGGCCATCTTAACCGTTACTAAACTAAATAATAATTTCATAGAGTAACATATTATTTTGGGATGACATAATGATGTTAACTGTCCAGTTGACTTGTATGATTCCACACCTCATGATTAAGTGGCGGAGTCACATCCGGACTAAGATAGGCATGAGAGCTGAATTAAGCTATACGCGTTTTCAACATTGTCTTCCTGATTTCTGAAGCAATTGAATCGGTCGAATCATAAATAAAATATTTAAAAGTTACACGGTAATGAAAATCACAAGCATAGAATCATAATAGGTTATGGGGGTGTGACGTGTCTTGACTAACGGGCAGAAGGCAAACCTAAAACATCTAACAATGCCTAGTGACACTACGATTCAATCAAAATTTGACATATAGTTAAATTGAACTACAATTTCCTATTTACATAAAAACAAAAAAAAAATATTATTTCCAACATTAAAACAAATCAAACAAAAACACCCACCCAGACTTCCTCCATCGGAAAAACATGGGGGATAAAATATGGGTTGATGTTGATCAGTTTCCTAAGTAAGGGATGCTTGTTGCATTCACCATGTTGGCCAGTTTATATGTTAAATCTCCATTGTCTTTAAAGAATTGAAATCCCACCACTTCATATTTTCTCTCAATGGATTAATTGGAATATATTGTATGGACTTTGATCATGAAAAACGATTACATATAATTGAATCCAGATTCGTTTTATTTTGTTTTGTGTTTTTTCTTTTTCAATGATGAACCATTTTCTGCAAACACAAAATATTTCTCCTTTTTTGTTCAAAGAATTAGGCTAACCATGATAGGAAAATCTATGAGAAAGGAAAATATAAAGCTTGTTCCCTCAAAGTTTAGTCAATTGATACCAACATCCGCGCCAAAGGGGTGAATTCTCAGCTGATGGAGGAGAGCTCCGGTTGGGTGATTGGAGTCTACTTTTAATTTTACTAATCTTTATAATATATTTTCAGTTTTTATGTAATTATGAAATCTTTAAAAGGTAACATAACTTTGAAATTATAATTAAAAATGTTAAATGTTGATTGAGTCGTAGTGCCATTAGGCATTGCCTAGCGGCACGTTGAACTCTGCACAAATATTTCTTCATTTAATGAAATCGTCATTACAATTATAAATTAATAAATTAAAGACTAATTTCCTACAGTAACATACTAACGAATATTTATTTAGATGACAGAGTCAGGATGCTAACGGTCCAGCTGACTTAAGATTCTAAATTCCAAGAAATTGGTTTTGTTATAAAATGAGGTCCATTAGGTATTGTGTTGCATGCTTATCGTATAATTTTCTTTAAGCTAATTGTCTAATGAATCTTATAAGCTACGTTATTCTCTTTGGTTTATAATTATTCTTCGCGATGCTATTAGTATTTGTTATAAGTATTATCTAATTGTAATTGTGTAAATTTTAGAAAGATTTTGAGTTTTTATTATTCTAGTGATTCTTTCTTGTACTTAATTGGAGGACAAGTTAACCCTCATCTCTATAGGATAATGCTAGGAAGATCAAAAATTTTAACCAAATTTGCAAACCAAACGATGTGTCACTAATTAAAAATAAGCATGTTAATCAACGTTTAACTAATAATCCATTCATCAATAACCACATCATTAGGTTTGCAAATTTGGTTTAAAAAATTTGGTCTCCCTAACTTTCGGCCTCATATAAAATAGCCCACAACACATTATCAGCCATCTCCATACTTTGGGACACAAATTATCTTGGGATTCAATCCTGTTATTATTACATCATATCAGAGCAACTAGAAGTCTCACACAACAGTAAACACGTAAAAGTGTAGTACTGTGCATAATCAAAAGTGCAATCATGCAATTATTACAATAATGATAAAACTGTAGTAAATGAACCATCACCCTAAATCCAAAGGATGAAAGCCTCATTGCCAAGCCCACTCATCACTTTCAGTGTTCTCCTTATTCTTGCTACGTCCGGAAAGGGTCGACAAAACAAAACGTGAGTGAACCAGTTTTATCATGTCACAATCATTCGAATTTAATAAACCCTGTTTTGAAATTGTATATACACTACATACATAACAGTACTACAATAATATTTGTCAAGATCAAATCAATCTTGCTCGTCATATCAAATAAAGTAAATCAATCATGAACAAAGTAACGTATAGCAAGCACGTGAAGTGTCGTCTACCTTATCGATATCTAGCATCTACTAGCAAATTCTAGCCTCTACTAGAATAAAAAATGTACCTGCAATAAATCCTATGGCCGTAGCTAGCTATACGATATGTATGATAATCATATGGTGAAAAGAAATTACCAATGATCTCAAGATATCATCTAAGTTAAGATAAGTATAAGCCTCATCAAGGACTAACATGAGTAATATGCATCAACATAGGCATATATAAATATATATAGTAAAAACATTTAAGTTTTCAAAGGGGTCCACTCACAAGTAAGCAGAATGTTCCTTGTCAATAGGCTCATTGCTTATACTCTTTTTATCTTCTAATAAAACTGGAGGGGAAGGATATGCCGTTAAATTTAACGGCATTGTTGCTGCCGCTGTTAAAACTACCGGCGACTGCCGCTGACCATCGCCTAAATCTAAAACTGGTTTAGGAGAAGGGGAGGTTGAATCCACCTCGGATTCAACGGTCTTAGCTCGGAAAATGTAGTCGGAAACCAGATGTCCTGCAGAAGGAACTTTCCTAAAAAAGCTGTCACTTTCAGTGACTTATAGGCCAAAAACGCCAAGCTGCCAACACTGCATAACCAACCTTCTTTTATCCACCACAGTCAAATGACTTGGAAATAAATTCTGGAATTTTGACACAGTCATCTTAAAAGGCCTGAATCCTCTTTAATTGGAATTACGTCAAAATTCCTTCGTTTCGTCACTTTTTGTCCGATGTAGACTCACGTGTCCTACAATCAAATTATAAAGCAAAGTATCAAATTCTCTTAAATTCTGATGATTAACAGATCGATGCCGCAACCATACCCCCTAGACGGCCATGCAAGCTACGACAAAGGTTTCTTGAAAATCTGATATCGAATTTGTTTGGGTTAATATTTGAATATTGGGCTTAGTAGAAAGGAAGCCCAAAGTCGCTAAAACAGGTTGCATTTCCCTGAAGCCCAACCCTGAAGCCTAATGCAAATTAAAAGCCTTCTCAGCCAAGAGATAAACCACGTGTCTATGACTGAAGTGACAAGTGATGAAGACCAACCTACTATTAGCCAAAAAACATTTTCTAGTGGCACTACAAGTAAAAAACTGATAACTCACTACCCTGCAAAATCTTTCGGGCAAGAGTAGAGCTAAAAGCAGTTGTGCCAGATTGTGTATAAAAGGGGAAGCAAGCACCAGAGACAATGACACTCAACCAATCTAACAACCAACATACAAACTTTGCTCTCAAGCCAGATTTGCATCCAAAAAGCTGAAATCAACCCAGATTCAGTCTTTTTTAGTCATAGTCCCCGTTGGAAAGCTATCTTTTGTCTAGTTTAAAAGCTCTGCTACCCTCCTTAGTGTCGTAGTATCAATTCCCTCGTGTAAAACCTGTTTACCATCCATCCCTTTTAGCATGCAACCCCTATAAACTCAAAGAGAAATGGCTGCAAAAGGTTCAAACTTGCCCAACAAGGTGAAATCTTGCCCGAGTCTCTTTGCTTGTCCTCTAAATTAGTAGATTTCTCGCTTGTTTCAACATCTGTTATACTGAGATAATAGTGGCACGCCTAGCACTTTTTAGTTTTGATTGTGAGCCTCAAGACCTACACCTAAGGCCACACAAAGGCACCTTTCAAAACTAACTTCAAACTCATCTTGCAGCACATCAAGCAGCAAGAGTCTGACAAACAAACATACCAAGTGCCATTTACCCTTTGGGAGCTGTGGGAGGGGCCATCCACCTTTTGCCTCGAACATAATTCATTTGTCCTCGCGATTATGATTCATGATTCAAAGATTACGATTAACTAGCTCAGAGGCGCTTTGTTACGCGAGTTGCACAACTCTTGAAGGGCAAGACAACCAAGGTTTCTTTCATTTCAATACTTCATTTGAGAGGATATGGGCATTGTGTATTCGATACTTTGCATACTTATGTGGGATAGACCCATCTAGTATGTGTTTTATTGAAGTATTGAATTTAGTGAGATGTTATATATATATATATTACTGCACCGTTATTGTTATATTGTGGCGTATCAATTTTGGGCATATCTCGAAATCGAGGTGTGACATAATATAGTGCTAATGACAATTTTTTTTATTTGTTCTATTAAAAGGAATACTGAGGAAGAGAAAATTTGAATTTCAAACCTCCGTACACTCTTAATCAGTTGGACAACAAACTGTTGCAACCGTTTACGGTTTAACACAAACTTCCTACCCCCAATATCACCTTTTCCCGTATTATAAAATGTTGTGATGCATTTTCAGCCATCTTAACCGTTGCTATAAGTTTTAATCTAATGGACGGGCCATATTTGATGGAGAATATGATTTTATGAAATCGTCATTACAATTATAAGTTAGTAAACTAAATAATAATTTCATAGAGTAACATATTATTTTGGGATGACAAAATGATGTTAATTGTGCAATTGACTTGTATGATTCCACACCTCATGATTAAGTGGCGGAGCCACATCCGGACTAAGATAGGCATGAGAGCTGAATTAAGCTATACGTGTTTTCAACATTGTCTTTAGACTTGACAATTTCTTACACGACCCGAACACGACACGTAAACGACACGAAAATAACGGGTTTCGGGTCAACACGATAACTAATAAGGTCATTATCGGGTCACACGATAATAATCCGTTAATAACGGGTCCTTAATAAGTTTACACGAGAGTGACACGCGGGTAACCTGTTTCGACACGATAAGAAAAAAAGTTTTTTTGATGATTTTAATTTTTTAAACTACTAAAAAAAATTACTATAAAATACAATAGATATAATGAATAATGTATATATTGTTTATTAATTATTATTCTATATAAATTTTAAAATTGAAGTTTTATTTATTTATTTATATAGTATATTATAGGCAAAGATTGAGATTAAAAATCATAAAACACATTAAAAATAAAAATATCAAGTAATTTAAAAATACCAAACACATTAAAAAATTATAATAATTAATTTACATGTGCAAAAAAATATGCAAACACTCGTAGTCGCATCCTTTACGCTTTGTGGATGGGTATATGATCGTGTGAATTTTTAAAACCATACAAACTCTCATGAATAGTATTTTTAAGGGGGTTCAAAATAAACAAAATTCAGAATCATTAATGTATAAGTCTGAAAGATGTGAAAGCATAATAAACGTTCATAATTGCATCCTCAACGCTTAGACGATGGTTACATGGTCATTTAGATTTTTAAAATCCTCCAAATCTCATGAACAATGTTTTTTATTTGAGTGCAAAATTAATAAAATTAATAATAATTATTGTAGAAGTGTGAAAAATGTAATCACTCGTAATGAAAAACTTTATAACTTTCACGAAGGGGTCAACTCCAAAATTTAGTATGTATATACTAATTTATTATTATGTTTTACATTTTTTTTGTTCAAATTATGTTTTTCATTTTCATTTTTATTGATTTAAAATATATTTTTCTTAACGAGTAACGGGTCGGGTCATATTACTCGATAATATTAACGGGTTAATTTCGGATTGGATCATATTACCCGTTTACTTTAACGGGTATTACACGACACGACCTGTTAAGCTATCGGGTATGACACGAAAACGACACGAACACGGGAAACACGACACGAATGCCAGGTCTAATTGTCTTCCTGATTTTTGAAGCAATTGAATCGGTCAAATCATAAATAAAATATTTAAAAGTTATACGGTAATGAAAATCATAAGCATAGAATCATAATAGGTTATGGGGGTGTGACGTGTCTTGACTAACGGGAAGAAGGCAAATCTAAAACATCTAACAAGATATCTCTAGACCAGTAACGACAACTTTTTATTTTAATAGAAGGGATTTTAAGGGAGAGAGATTTCAAATTCATGACCTTAATATAACGAAGAAATGATTTTAATCAATTGAGCTACAAATCGTTGCAACCTTTATAGTTTTAGCACAAACTGACTACCATAAGTTTTAATCTAATGGATGGGCCATAATTGATGGAGAATATATATGATTTTATGAAATCGTGATTACAATATGAATAGTAAATTAAAGAATAATTTCGTAGAGTAACATATTATTTTTAGATGACAGAGTCGTCTTAACTGTCCAATTAACTTTTATGATCCTGGCTGTTAAAGGAAGCAAAAGCCCACGATCTGATTGTGAGCAATTCCAATATTTGGGGATTCGTCAACTCTTGGGCTAGAGTAAATTAGCTTGATTATAGCTTCTGTTTACTTGAAATAGCTTATAACTTTGTGTATAAATCAACCCCTTCTACATCGATATTTAAATTAATAAAACCAAGATATTAAATATCGATGATATCGGAAATATCGGTAGTCTAAAACACGGAATTTTCGATAGAAATATCGGGATATTATCGATATCGATAAAAATTGAATAAAAACCACAGAAATTGTAAGAAAAACTTGGAAATTTTTATTGAAACTTTGCAGGATGTTTATTTAGTCAATTATCTATTAGTTTATCACAAAAAATTGAAAGGAAATGCATTGCATGATAGATATAACTGATTTAAGTTGATTATATAGCGAGCTGACAAATATTGTGAGTGTAGAAAATATGTAGTAATTAATGAAAGAAGTTTAAACACACCATAATCATTTATATATAATGAATTAGTATAATATTTTACACTTTATACATTGCATGGTAAGATACATGAGTGACTTAGCAAGGTCTAAAATATCGATGATATCGGAAATATCGGTAGTCCAAAAAAATATCGGTAGTCCAAAAACATGGAAATTTCGATGGAAATATTGGGATATTATGCATATTTTAGATCATGAATAAAACACATAATTATACAAATTTTCATAAAACGAGGTCCATTATGTAGCTTGTTAACATGGTAGCAGCTCGGAGCCATGACGTTTCCAACAATAGTTAAGGCATATCCAATAGCCTATTTAAATAAGACTTTTTTACTACTTTCACATAAAATATAGAAAAATTAAACTTCAACATGCTAGCTAAGAGCAAGTCCACCCCTAAGGACTTTGTGCCAGCACCTAGCGCATTTATCCACTTAAGTGAATAGTAATAGACTCCATTGAACAATAATAGGCCAAAGCATCTCCACCCCTAACAAAAAATAGCCTAGTCCATTTTATTAAAATATTATTTTTTTAATTATAAAATAATAATTTTATTTTTAATTTTTGAATTTATAAAAAATAAAATAAAATAATAATAATAATAATAATATCTAAAATTTATTAAAAAGTTTATGTATTTTTTAAAAGTGAATTCTTAATTTATTGGGGGAAAAAACGTGGACCGTTGATCTGTGATCGGACGGTCCAGTTTAAAAGTGAAATTCAATTTTTTTTTACCGTTGAAAATCCAACGGTCTAGAATAACTAGCCGTTGGAAATCCAATGGCTGCAAGTGGGCCACGTCGCCTAGCCCCAGTTGTGGTCTGAGTGCGCCTGCGCGGGGTCCCCGCCGCCTGATTTCTTGTCTCCTACTCGTGCCCACGCGAGCGTGAAGGCCACGCGCCAGTGCAAAAAAACAAACAGGCCAGTCCCTTGGTCAGTCAAAAATGGGCTAGGCTAGAGACTGGCATGGGCTGGGTGCCAGTCAATTGGGTCGGCTGGAGCAAATTCACTGGGTCTTGACCTATTTTTTCGGCTGGGTGCTGGGCAAAAAGTTCTCCAGTGGACTTGCTCTAAGCGACTATCTATATTAACTTTGTACGAACAATAGCTATCTAAATATAGCTAGAAGGAGAGAAAAATAATCAAATTTTGTTGAACGTTGAAAACTATAAAATTATATTGTTTATGGGCTTCAAGAGACGAGAAAGGGTTTGGGTTTTAAATTAAAAAAAAATGATATTAAAATATTTTAACTTAAGCTAAAATAACTAATATTTCTTGATGTGGTGACCAACCAAATTGAGTCATTGGTTAGCTACAATAATAAAAATTTAGCTAGTATTATTGGAGATGCTCTTATATATTTATTGTATAATTTTCTCTACCAATTGTCTAACGTATCTTTTTTTTTTTTTGGTCAAAGTCTAACGAATCTTTTAAGGTCCACCATTCTCTTTAGTTTCTAATTATTCGTGGTAATAGTATAATTGCTATTTTTCTCTATTTTTAATTAGAATATTGTAATTAAATTAATCTTATGAATAACAACTTCAATATAAAATTATAATGACTAACTAATTTCTGAAGTCAGGTACCCGTGTTGCGAATTCTAGACAAAGAAAAAAAAATCCCAACCTACCTGATGTAGACCATCTCTAAAGGTGATAATGAATAATTTGAATTAGATATTTGTTAATTCTTGTAATGTATCATTAATATTTTTTTGGACTGTGCTTATTGTTTTAGAAAGTCAAATGATAATCAATGCCAAAAAAATAATAATCAATGCCAAAAAATATGAAGCAAATTAAAATCAAATATTTAATAGGGGCATTATAGGAACAAAAAAAACGCATTAAATATTTAAAAACAAGAAAATATGAACTTAATATTTTCAATCTTTATCAAAGATTAAAATGGAGAAACCACTCTAGATATTAATCCTTGAACAAGATTTAGTTTAGACAAATACCGTATGCTAGATTAACAATTGAATTAAGTCCCTAGCTGACGTCATTTAACATTAGTTATCATTTATTTCTTTGTTATTCTTCCAATTATACACTTTTGTCAATGTTTGTAATGAAGACCTTTTTTTCGGTTAAAAATCATAGGACGTCATTTATTATTGCTTATTTTTAGGATGAATATGATATTTTGTAGTAGTTTTTTTTTTATTCTTATTCAAATTTCAAACTAATTTTAGTTCATATTCGAGAAATTAGTAATTCATTTTCTAAAATTAAGACGGCTATGTATATAGTATCTTGTAATAGCATTAACTTTTTTTTTATATTTTATTTTTATCATGGGACCTAAGGTACGAATATTTAGGCGCATTCGACTAGAACCATGACTTAGGTGCATTCATATAGGTACTATGATTTAGGTGCATTCATATAGGTACTATGATTCAAGTGCATTTAAATAGATACTATGATTACATACTTAGGTGCATTTGACTAGATACTGTGATTTAGGTGCATTGTGGTAGGTACCATGGTTTAGATGCATTTGACTTGGTACTATGATTTATGTGCATTTGACTAGGTACTATGATTTAAGCACATTAGGACATTGTTTAAGTGCATTCGATTATGTATAATATATGATTTGGCTATTTTTATTTCCTCTATGCTTTGGATGGTGATAATGAATAATTTGAATTAGGTATTTTTTAATTCTTGTAAAGTATCACTAATATTTTTTTGGACTGTGCTTATCATTTTAGAAAGTCAAACAATAATCAATGCCAAAAAATATGGACCAAATTAAAATCATATCTCTAATAGGGGCATTATAGGAACCGAAAAAACGCATTAAATATTTAAAAACAAGAAAATATGAGTTTTAATATTTATGATGACATGGAAATTTAGTCAAAGGACTATAATGAATATATAATCTAACATAAGGTTTTAATTGAATTTCAATCCTTATGAATGATTAAAATGGAGAAACCCCTTAATCCTTGAAAAAGATTTAGTTTAGACAAGTACCATATGCAAGATTAACAATTGAATTAAGTCCCTGGCCGACGTCAGCCTACATAATTCAACAGTAGTTGTCATTTATTTCTTTGTTATTCTTCCAATTATACCCTTTTGTCAATGTTTGTAATGAAGACTTTTTATTTATTTATTTATTATTAATTTTTTTTATAACAATCATAGGACATCATTTATTATAGCTTATTTTTAGGATGTATATGATATTTTGTATCAGTTTTTTTTTTTTATTCTCATTCAAATTTCAAACTGATTTTAGTTCATATTCGAGAAATTAGTAATTCATTTTCTAAAATTAAGAGGGCTATGTATATAGTGTCTTGTAATAGCATCAACTTTCTTATTATTATTTTATTTTTTTTATCATGGGACCTAAGGTATGAATATTTAGGCGCATTCAACTAGATATTATGATTTAGGTGCATTCATGTAAGTACTATGATTTGGATGCATTCAAATAGATACTATGATTACATATTTAGGTGCATTTGACTAGATACTGTGATTTAGGTGCATTGTGGTAGGTACCATGGTTTAGGTGCATTTGACTTGGTACTATGATTTATGTGCATTCGACTAGGTACTATGGTTTAAGCACATTAGGACATGGTTTAAGTGCATTCGATTATGTACAATATATGATTTGGCTATTTTTATTTCCTCTATGCTTTGGATGGTGACAATGAATCATTTGAATTAGGTATTTTTTAATTCTTGTAACGTATCACTAATATTTTTTTGGACTGTGCTTATCGTTTTAGAAAGTCAAACAATAATCAATGCCAAAAAATATGGAGCAAATTAAAATCAAATATTTAATAGGGGCATTATAGGAACCAAAAAAACGCGTTAAATATTTAAAAACAAGAAAACATGAATTTTAATATTTATGATGACATGAAAATTTAGTCAAAGGACTATGATGAATATATAATCTAACATAAGGTTTTAATTGAATTTCAATCTTTATCAAGGATTAAAATGGAGAAACCCCTAAATTTTAACTTGCCAGAACATATGTGATGCACACTATGGATCTCACCAAATTGCATACATAGTATGTGATTCGTCGAAATTGGATGAATTATCAAGAGAGGCACATCAACATGTGAAACTAGGTTTGGGTAGTTTAGTGGGTCTACCGACCAACCCACCAGATAAAGGTTGGGTTGGGTTGGGTTGGGTTCTAAACATTAACAATCTATCAATGGATAAAACCCTACCACTTGTTCAATAAGTAGGTTTGGTTAGGTTGAAGTATTATTAACCCCATTGAAACAGACCCACCCGAAAGACAATAATTCTTAAGCATACATATATATTAGATAAATCTACACAAAGAATTTAGTAACTTTTAAATGCGCTTGTTTATTAATTATTTCTTGATTTGAATAGTCAAATTTATGTGTTAGTAATATGTAGTGATCACTTGTAAATGAGAGATCTTAGATTCAATTCTCGCCAAAGGCGAATTTGAACCACATTATTGCTAGCTCATTGTGAGACTTAGCCTACCCCCTCCCCATAAGTATAGATAATATCGTTTGTTTAGAAAAAAAAATGTAGTGATATATAAACATCAAATTCACATGATCTGGGCCTAATTTGACGTAAGTATTAATTATTTGTCACAATCACATTACAATTAAAAAAGAAACCAATTAGGCCCAACTCGTGGAACTCGCCCAACCCTACCCGCCTAAGAATGGCTTGTGTTGGTTGGTTTTCACATATTCTTGGGTGAAAAATAGGCTTGAACAATTTCAACCCGAGCATGTTGGATTGTCAATGGATTAAAGTCCAACTCAACCAACCGGATGCCTACTCCTATATGAAACCTCTGTGAAACAAATCAAATCAAATATAAAATGGGACAAATTAACTCTAATTTGATCAAATTATACCAACTGGGGTTTAATTTCCTAGCTTAAAGATTCTAATTTAACTAACATCTAAATTAAATCAAATCAGAAAATCAATCCCACAATTACGGGATTCAAATTGGAAATTCAAAACTAAGACTCAATCCCTTGCCTATAAATACTAGTCTCATTTTTAAGAGAAATACTTCAAAAAAGAAAACAAAGCAAGCCCAAGCCTCAGAGAAATTCAAAAGTTCTCTAACCAAGGCTAACACCAAAATACTCAAACACTCGTGTTCTTCCCCAAGCTCGCGGTGAATCAATAAGCATAACAAACACACGTGCTGACATGTGCCGATTCATCCACCACCACATAACACTACCCATTGTCCCAATTTGTTCAAGATCAAGCCTCGACAACCCTTGACCAAAGCACATACCGGTTCAAGATCAAGTGATTGCTACCCTTGGATCAAACTCAAGATTGGAGATCAAATCAAGGGAAGATTCTTGTAAAAGAATAGCTACACAGATCTTAACCCTAAACATTCATCAATACAAATTTATTTTGTACACGTGTTTCTTGTTTCATTCGTTACAAGAAATTTTGTGTTTACAGTAACACTAGTGAGAGAAGAATCCAAAACCACCAGGATCACGAAGAAGGGAGTTGCAACAAAGTCTATATGTGTATGTATACATATGAGAATATAGATCACACAACTTAGTCAAGTTAACTTATTATAGAACTTTAGGCGATTATCAAGCCATCTTCTCCAACCCCAAACTTCTTTGCCATTACCAGGTCTCCTTTCTTGATCCATATGGAGGACATCAAGGTGGAAGTAATCTCCAAGGAGATTATCAAGCCATCTTCTCCAACCCCAAACCACCTTTCCCATTACCAGTTCTCCTTTCTTGATCAAATAAATCCCCCAGTGTATACTTCTTTGGTCCTCTTCTTTGAATTCAATGGCGAGAGACAACCCACAATTAATGAAATATCCCAACACCTTAAGAAGTCCTTAGCATATGTCTTAACCCTTTACTATCCACTAGCTGGACGAGCCAGACTCGAAAACCATTTTGTAAATTGCAATGACGAGGGTGTTCCCTACCTTGAAGCCCAAGTCAAGAACTGTCAACTTTCTGAGGTTCTCAACAATCCAATCCCTGAGGAACTCAACAAACTTGTCCCGTTTGAACTGGATGATGTCGCTGGTGAATTTCTACTGGGTGTCCAGCTCAATATGTTTGAATGTGGAGGCTTCGCCATTGGTCTATGCACTTCTCACAAGATTGCAGATGGACTATCCATGCTCATGTTCACCAAAACTTGGGCTGCCATTGCCCGTGGTGGTCCTGACCATGATGATAATCAAGCGAAAATAGAGCGACCGGAATTTGTTTCAGCCTCACTCTTCCCACCTAAGGAGATCACTGGGTATGACGCACACGTTGGTATCACAAGAAATAAGGTAACAAAAAGGTTTGTGTTCGATGCCTCAACGATAGAGGAGCTCAGGAAAAAATATACAGGCTTAGAAAGCAACAAAATACGGCCATCACGTATTGAGATTTTATCGGCCTTCATATGGAGGCGAATTGTGGAAGCTGCCAAAGGTGGTGATCATATTGATGTTGAGAATAAGTTGCACATGCTGATCCATGCTGTGAACTTGCGCCCGCGGATGGATCCCCCATTGCCGCGGTCTTCTTTTGGAAATATTTGTCTTATTTCCATGACTGGTCCCTTCACAAGTAGTAATACTAGTTTGGATAATGATCCTTGTTATGGCATGGTTAGGCATATACGAGAAGCAATGAGCAAGATTGACAATGAGTACGTGAAACGACTGCAAGAGGGAGATGAGCACTTGAGTTCCATTAAGAAACTTGCTGACAGTTTTACCAGAGAACACTTGGTTACATATAACTTCACTAGTTTGTGCAGATATCCTCTCTACGACAACGATTTTGGTTGGGGGAGACCTACATGGGTGGGCTTACCGGCACTCACCTTCAAGAACCTAATAGTTTTCCACGACACCAAAGAGGCTGGTGGTGGTGGTAGGGGAATAGAGGCATACGTTAGCCTGGAAAAGCAAGTTATGGCTAAATTTGAAACTGACGTCTTCCTCCAACCAAGGCTGGGCACGAGTCGAGTTAGTTCGCCAACTTCAACCTTAACCCGCCAACAAGCCCGATTTAGTCAGGTCACAAAGTATCACACCCAAAGCCGACCAAGTTTATGCTGCGAGAGACCAATCCAAACCAAACCGTTGAAAATCCTCTGGTCGGGTTCGGTTTCATTACGATTGCTTCTCAAGGTTTTGAAAAAGTAAGTGGCCATACAATTAGGGTCCACATGAAAGTTATTTCCTTTTTATTATTCTCATTCTTTTAACCCCACTATATGTTGTTGTTAGTCCAAGTGTATAATATATTAATAAGGGCGGACGACTGTATAAGAATGATATATGTACTAAATTTGCGTATGTACTACTTACTGTGTTTTACTGTTTTACTTTGAATAAACAAGTTTTTTTTAAATTTTTTTTTATGCAAATGATAACGTTAATAAGTTAAATTGTTAATTATTAGAAGGAGGGGATCAATCAAGATCAAACTCATAGTGCATACAAATAATTACTTTTCCACCACTATTGCAAAACGTCATCTACATAGAAAACTAATTAATTAGGTTAATATTATTTTTCCTTTCAAACTTAAAGCGCCATTTAGCTCAGATTTTACAAGGATGTGTAATAAACCTGATATGGTAAATGCAGCCTGATCATATTTAACTTAAACAATTTAATGACTTGGCCGAGAAGAGAATGCTCGATTAGAATGGTATTGTGCTAATTCTGTTCACTCTCAAGAATGAATTTATAAGATGTTACAATCATATTAATAAGGAAATAACTAATTTACATGAAATCATACTAAGGTAAGAATTTCAAGATTACAGGAATATGTACACAAAAGTCAACAATCTCTCTCATGAAATGTAACATTCATAGTGACAAACTACTTTTTCGTCGGAGGATGATAACATCGATATCCTTTTTTATTTGAGGCATATTTTACAAACACACATCGCAAAGGCCCAAGGTTCCAACTTACTCCTTTGCAGCTTATGGAGATGAACGAATGCCACATAGCCAAACACTTGAGGTAGAATATGGGGATTACAAGAGCATCAACATGTCCAAGAGAGAACTTGAAGTGGTGATTGAAAATCAACTAATCGAGATAGAAGACGATTAATAAGATAGCTAAGGTGAGAGCTCTATCCAATAGGATAACGGAAGACGCCCCTCGAGCAAGGAAGCACGAATAACTTGCAGAAGCTGACGATTCTTGTGTTCTGCACCCCATTTTTTTGTCGAAAATATGGACATGTAGTTTGAAGATGAACACAAGTTATATATTATTCGGGATCCCACTTCCAAAACTAACTACAACACAAATTATAAATTAAAATATGAAACCATAAAGCGTAGTGTTTATTTGTTGGATCTTACCCTAGGCATAACATGGAGTCTAGCTGCATTGCTCGAACAAAATTTTGATATGTTTATGATTGCAGCCCTTTTTTTTAAGTGGCCGTGCCCCTTTTCCTTCTAACTTGGAATTTGCACTTTAATACAATCTGCAAGCATAAAGAAGCTAACCTTTTGCTATTTTATTTTATGTTGCAGGCTGCTTATATAGATATAATATTTATTTTCGGTTCAGTATGGGATTACCGAAAAATTGAGTAGACAATACCTAATCTTGTACCGAAATTTTGGGATTGGTTCGGTATTTCATCCCGAAAATTTCGAGAATTTTGGTTTGGGATTGAGATTTTTTTGGTTTGGTTCGGGATTTTCGGGAATTTTTTCCAACCCTACCTGCATCAGTAAGTAGGGCAAACACTTCTTGACGATATGTTTAAAATCTACCTTAACTTCGAACCGATGCCTGCGACTGCGACTGCGACTTGCTAGAGCAGGGATCAAGTGGGTCGGATTGGTGCGGTTCGTTGACTGAGGTGATTATAAGACTCGAATGCATTTAGAATTTTCGTTGAAAAAAAAATGAATTAAAATTTTTCGTTTGAAAAAAATGCATTTAAACTTTTTGTTTCAGAAAAATGCATATAAAGTTTTTGAACATGCATATACAAACACATACATAAGGTTCAGAAACAAAGTTTATTTCTTTAAAACGTCTATATAAAAGGGAGGCCTTTAAAGGAAGAGATTAGTTGAGGAAGAGACGCATCTTATTTGAATGGTTGCTTAACCAATTTGGAAAATTACATATAAGACAAATTTCTCCTTAAAATAAATTAACCAATATCATAATTTTCCTTTCTCCACACAAAAAATACTAAACTGTTCTACAAAACTTAGTTTCCAAACAATTTTGAGGATCCTTGTCTCCTTCCTAGTTTTACTTGCATAACTATAGTTATGGATGAAAACATGCGCAATGTATAAAAGAAGGGGTGTGATATCCACACACCCTTTTTTACTTCTCTCCCATCTTTTTAGTTTTTGGCCGTCGGATCGAATGAATTGAAGAAGATCAACGGATAGAAATTAACAAGGGTGTGTAAGAAGTAAAAAGTGGTGTGTGGATAGCACTCCCCTAAAAGAAAATTGATAATAAGAGCAATGCTATGTAAACTAGATTTTTAAACTAAATTTGTAAATTATGGATGCGTTACTAATTAAAAATATAAGCACGTTAATTAATATTTAAGTAATAATCTAATCGTCAACCACCATGCTATATAATTTTGTTGACTACAAAACAGTTAATAACGTGGCGGCATATAAGACCACATTGGGTTTGAAGCATTGTATGAATCTTTCCCCATACAACTGACTATGTCAAGTTCAGACGACGTCGTTCTTCTAGATAATGATAAATCAAACCAAAATTCTATAATTGTCATTGGCTTTCTGAATAGATAAGATTATCGTTTAAGGATTGTATCCGCCAGCTACGTACCTAGCTAGCTTGACTTTTTATATGTATTGTATTATTATTATTTTTGTAATAAGAAATATGTAGAAATTAGAAACATCAGTTTACATATAAGAGTTGCAACAAGCTTGTAATACAGTTGGTTTATATTCCCCTCTTT
Organism: Malus sylvestris; assembly: GCF_916048215.2. NCBI lineage: Eukaryota > Viridiplantae > Streptophyta > Magnoliopsida > Rosales > Rosaceae > Malus > Malus sylvestris. The sequence goes on from NC_062269.1 coordinate 31,935,554, forward strand.
TATTATATTCTATTTTTCTTGCTTTATGAGAAATAAGGTTTACATCCCGTCGGACTAATGACTCGTTTATTAATTTGTAATCAGATTGAGGAAAATTGAATTGAGGAAGAATTGGATTGAGGAGGAAAGATAATTAGATTCCTATTAAAGTTGTTTACTATACTAGCTGGAATCGTAGTAAAAATTATATTGATTTCATATAACTTGTTTACTAGTTCACCTAAATTGGAATTAAAACTAGCTTGATAACTAAACTACCCTTGTACAACATAATTTTTTTTTTCATGCTAGTTAATGAAATTTAATTTTATATCATATTAATTAGGCTTAATTGTTAAAATGGTCCATGTGTTTTAGTCATTGGGTCAATTTAGTCCCTATATTTTCAATTTGTCCAATTTGATCCTTGTGTTTATCTTCGTTTACCAATTAAGGACATTTTCATCTCATTTTTGTAGAAAAGTTTATAAATTATTATAAAATTATTTATTTGATTTAAAAGATTTAAAAATGAAATAAAATCAAAATTTTAAAATTAAAAGAAAAATTGTTCTCCTCCCAACTCCCCGACCTCCTCCCTAACATTACCCCCTCTCTTTTCTATGTCGCAACCTCAATCATTTTTCAAATTGGAAGTTTTATCTCTTATATGTGTTATTTCTCATTGCTTTTCATTTATATGTAAAGAGAAAGGGTAATTATATCTCATGTAATTTTTCTTATGAATTATTTTTAAAAGAGATTGAATGAAATATCCTTAATTGGCTAAAAGAGACAAACACGAGGACTAAATTAGCCAAATCGAGAACACGAGGGCTAAATTGGCCATATGGCTATAACACAGGGATCCCTTTGACATTTAAGCCAAATGAGAAATAACACATATAAGAGATAAAACTTCCAATCTGAAAAATGATTAAGGTTGCGACATAGAAAAGAGAGGGGGTAATGTTAGGGAGGAGGTCGGGGAATTAATGTTTCGAGCATTAAATGATGATGTAGACAAATTCTAAAGTGGTTTAAGGAGCTCTAATTCTCCAAGTTGACTTCCTTTAGCCAAACCGTAAATTTGCCTAGTGAAACTAGGTCGATTGAAAATTTAAAGCTTTGTAGATGATATGAGAGAAAAACTTGCTTTAATAATTGTCCATCATCACTTAAGACTAGTGAACCTACCAAATGTCCACTTTTCAAAATATTAGGTAGTTATTTGGAAAGTATGAAAGGTTGTGATCAATTTAGAATTAGCCATAAAAGTTAGGTAGTTATCCCGTCTTAAATATTTTTTTTCCCTCTATTTCTATATGAAAGATATGAGATTTGAACAAGATATCAGTTTCAAAATTGAGAAGAAAGTTCTAGTGTTAATCTAAGTACAGTGTGTTTTGAACTAATTAAATACAATCATACAATGTCATATATTCTTCAAAGGGCTACATACAATTAATCATTTGCAATAAAAGTATTTCTTATATTTATTCCAACAGTTTCCTCGTATGGTTTTTGGACTAAAATCTTTTCAATGGATTCAAGTTTATTCGTTTAAGCAAAATAAGAGCCCCCTTCGATAAGTACATATGTGAGCTATGCCAGTTTATATTGGTTTAAGGCATTGTACTCTTTCTTGCACTCTTTTACATTTTGTTTCTTACATAACATTATATGAGTAGAGGAACTAAATTGGTATCGAACTCGACATTTACGAGATTCGAACGTAACACTTTTCACTTACAATTAAAAAGAAATATTATTAAACCGCAATACCGAGTGACCTCTCTCGTCATACATTAGCATATTGTAAAAATAGATGAGTTTTTCTCTATTATGACAAAAAATAGGGTTGTGGATTAAAATTTCCATGCCAAGACAAAAATAAAAAACTTTAATCTTCTCTCATTAGTTACGTTGTAATTAATTTGTCTAATTTTTTGTATGACTTAAAGGCCCGTCCTAGTCTGATTTTCTGACTTTGATCCGATTTGAACAAAAAATAAAAAAATAAAAAAAAAGAAAAAGATTATATGTGAGGGGCTTTGGACTTCATTAGTCAGACATCACAGGAATGGTAGGTATCACCAATCCAAGGCCCAATTTCTTGAAGCCCAACCTCAATTAAAAGGGGTAGAAAAAAAAAAAGAAAAAAAAATTAACATGTAGCTTCCCTTGTATTTTTGTTCGTAATCTACAGTCTGTTGGATCTTGAAGCTAGACAATAAGGGGAATTGGGAAATCTCTGAAATGACTTAATTCAGAGTGTGTTCGGTAATATTTTGTAAAATAGTTTTCTTTTACATATTTTTTCACCTACCTTATATTATTTTTTTATTTATATATTAGTTATAAGACGATGAAAAATATGATAAGGATAAACATGACAACACTCATAAAAAATGGTTGAGTTCTCAAAAAAAAAAAAAAAGAAGGGAAAGAAAAATGGTTGAATAAATAATCGAACTTATTTATTTATAGGGTTGAATAGATTGTCGAACATAGGGATATTTTAGTCCAACCAAACGGCCAATCTGAATTTTAATGGCCAGTTTAGTTTGGTTTTGAGCAAAGAAAATGTTAAATGATTTAAGCACCAAACTGAACTATAATAAAATATTTATTTTTTGTCAAAGAACGATAATTAATTTGTCTGGTTAAGATGTTGAGCTTCTGTGAACTGGTTGATATTGAATTTGATTGGCCATTACATATTGATAAGGCTTAAATGTTAAAATGGTTCATGTGTTTTAGTTATTGGGTCAATTTAGTTCCTGTGTTTTCAATTTGGCCAATTTGGTCTTTGTGTTTATCTTCGTTTGCCAATTAACAACATTTTCATCTAATTTCTGTATAAAAATTTATAAATTATTATAAAATTATTTATTTGATTTAAAACATTTAAAAATGAAATAAAATTAAAAATTAAAAGAAAATTTGTTCTCCTCCCAACTCCCCAACCTCATCCCTAACATGACCCCCTCTCTTTTCTATGTTGCAACCTCAATCATTTTTCAGATTGGAATTTTTATCTCTTATATGTATTATTTCTCATTGATTTTCATTTTTATGTAAAGAGAAAGGGTAATTATATCTCATGTAATTTTTCTTATAATTTTTTTTTTTAAAAGAGATTGAATGAAATATCCTTAATTGGCTAAAAGAGACAAACACGAGGACTAAATTAGCTAAATCGAGAACACGAGGGCTAAATTGGTAATATGGCTATAATATAGGGACTGTTTTGACATTTAAGTCTATTAATAAATTTTATCACGTTAGGTTTTGTGTTAATAAAAAATAAAAATTATACCATCCTTATCCCACCCTTTCGCCCCAGATGCAACCTCAGCCATCCCCACCCATTTGTTATTTGATAAAAACTCTTTCTTCTTTCGGATCTTCATCAGCCTCATTCCACCCTTTTGCCCAGATGCATCCTTAACCTTTTCTTTCCCAACTACCCTCTCACTTGTTCAGATGCATAGACCCCATGCATTCCCCTTTCACTCTGATCACTTCTCTTTCTCGTATTTTCTTTGCCAACGGCCTTCCCACTTGCCCAGATGCATAAACCTTCATAATGCCTCCTATCATCCTCAATCACTTATCATTTTCGGCAATATGTTTTGCAAGCAATCAGGAAAATAAGGTCCGGTGGCTTGAGCCCTGAGCCGGAGTCCTCCAATGGAAATTGGTGGGATTGGAGAAGACGGATATAGGGTCTGCTTGTTGGTGGTGAAGTTGTAGATTATTTTGTAATAAGCAAAATTAAAGGAGGGCAATCTCAGAAGAAAAGTTGTATTCTAGATGGCCTCCAATATGCGGAACTTAAATACTAGCTTAAACTAGAGAATCCCACTCCACCAATTTTAGGAGTTCAATTCCGGAATTGGGTGCGGGTCCCACACGTAAGCTGATTCCTACCCAACTAGTAAACACATGAATCCATCGAAGAGTGCAATTCCATTAGGTCCCCTCCATTCCTCTTTAGTAAATAGTTTACGCCATAAGTGTAAGTTCTTATTTTCTTATTAATAAAATTCCGTCATATCACGAGGTTCTTCCAAAATTAAAATAAAATAGAAATATATAAGAGTTGCAACGAGCTTGTAGTTCAGCTGGTGTTCCGTTTAAAGTGATTATGAGAGGTGATTTCTTCAAGAATTGATTCTGAATCCTACAATTGTTTTTTAATCATGTCTCAATGTTTCATTCACCTTTGCACCTGAAATTAAGAGTTGACGGCTACAAGCATGTGCAGTGACCAATAGAATCTGGCAAAGGATACACTTCCAAACAGTGGACATTCAATTAGTATCTGATCCCTAGTTTCTAATGTTGATTGATTAAGATCTTATTAGTTTTTAAATTTTAATCAAAGTCCATAACATTAATATATTAATGAATTACATGTAAGTTACATAATTTTTATATAAAAAATTAGTAATTGATTTAGAATTTTAATACTCATACCCTTATTAAACTCTTAATTAATTTTCAATTCAAACATTTTCCAAATATAAAAAATAAAATTAGAATAAGTTTGTACCCATAAATTTTTATAATCTTATATGTATCCATTCTTAAATATACCAATTGTTAAAAATGTACCCTTTTTTAATATAAAATGTACCCATTTTTTTTATATAAAATTTCATTCAATCTTTTCTATAATCCATTTTTTTTAACTTATATGGGTACATTCTACTTCGTTGATTCGAGAATGTATCTATGTCAAGTTTATTAGAAGAAATTTAATAATGTTATTAAGCCTAATATCTTTTTTTTTTTTGTGCTTTTGGAAAATGTACCCATGTTTTGGTACAATAATTTTTGGTTAGTTTTGATGAACGTACCCATGTGTGTGTGTGTGTGTGTATACTATGACAACCCGTTCATACTTTTACGATTTTATTAATTTTAAAAGAGTGAATTGACAAAAATGCCTTAGAGACAAGATTGTTGACTTTTGTTGACCGTCATTTCATGACGTGTATGAGCTACTATTTTACAGTCTTGAAGTACTCGACGGTACGAACGCATAGGTGCAAGCGGAATCGAAATTGGAGTTACGATGAAGATTTTACGGAACTACAAATTCGAAAATACTTTTGTAAAAATTACTATTTTATATTTTATATATTTATTTCAAATTTTTATATTTTTATCTATTTATTTTAATATTTTTTAAAGGATATTTTAATATTTTAATAATTTGTTTTGTGGCCCGTGGGGCCTACACTCACCTCTCAATCTCTCCCACGTGTCCTTTCCCCGAGTCTCGGGCACTCTCTTTCTTTCCCTCTCTTCTTTCTTACCCAGACTCTCACGCTCTCTCCATTCTCCCTCACTCTTCCCTTACCTCTCCCGAGTCTCTCCTCTGCCATAACATTGACGGAAACACGGCCACCGCACACCATCTTTGCCGATGTACACCTCATTCACGAACTTTCCACCAATGAATGATGATGGAGTCACGCACCTGGCCACACTCTCTCCTTTTTTTCCTTTCTGCACAGTGGCACCGCCACTGTTCAAGAATCTCTCTGGCGATTTCTCACCATTTTTGGCGAGGGTAAGTTTTGAAAACTCTTTAAACCTTCTTAGACCACGTTTTGGAATACGATTAGGGTAACTTTGAGATGTTTTTGTGACATTTTGCTACAGAAATGGTGTGGGGGGAAATTTCGCAGTTTTTCAGCGAATATCCGGCCATTTCGAGCCCTTTTCCGGCCACATCCGGCCACAGTCGAGGAAACCAAAGGTATATTTTGATTCCTTGTTATCTGAGCTTTGATTTGATATATTGGAAGGCTAGGTTTAGTTAGGTTTTTGGTGTGGTCGAAATTGGGTGGAATCTAACGATTGCAGTGGCAACCGCCGGAAAAGAAGAAGAGGGGAAAAAAAAAAGAGGCCGAAGCCCAAACTTGGCCCAAAACTTGGTCCAAGTCCTTGGCCCAAACCTTTGGGCCACTACTCCAGCTCAACCCATTGGGCCACTACTCCAGCCCGACCCAATTTCCACAATGGGCTGAGAATATTCTTTGGAATATTCCTTATGTTGAATTTTTGAAATTTTCTCGGGAACCCTCCTAGGCTAATTTTGACTCCCTAGGTTCATTTTTGACATCCATTTAATGAAATTCTAAAGTTTTAACGTAGTTGATCACCAGAGCGTCTTGGTCGAATTTTTAGGGTTGACCGTTGACTTTTTACAAAATTGGCCGAGGTCCTTCTTTAGGTTTGACACGCCCCGATTCCAATGTCCGGAGGACATCGGGATGGCCACATGTTGGCTGACACTTGAAGGTGACGTAAGCCATTTAAGAATGCAAATGCTTAGAACATAACCTAAATTGTAACAAGATAAAATAATGTGACTATTCATGCAGTAGTAGAGTATTATCACAATACTAATATTCAACTGCCAACAATTAATTGTTATGATAATGTATGACATGTTCAGAGCATATTCTAAAACAGATTATAATGGAAGGTGTTATTAAAAGAGTGGTCAAAGTGGAGGAGATAAGACGATGTCACCGGTATGGGAATGCCTCATAGCTCGGGTCGTATTCCTTGTACCTAGGTCCTGAGGGGGCACAAAACAAACATGAGTGGATCAAGTTGATATATATATATATATATATATATATATATATATATATATATAAAATACTAAAACATTTATCAACATACTAACCCCCAAAGTTTTCCAAAAGCATTAATAGCATAATATGTAATAGGTTTTTGAAACCCTAGCATGCCATAAAATCTTTCATAAAACATATCTCGTATATAGTGTGCTAAATAGTGGTATCAAATAATAATATCTTCCGGCCCATTGCCAGCTCCATGTCTCTCGACCCGAAGCCAGAGATTATTTCTCCAGGCCCCTTGCCAACTCCATGTCCCTGGACCCGAAGCTAGGGATTATTTCTCCCGACCCATATCCTAGCACCAAATCCTCACCCCTGGAGGAATAGTGACCACTAGATACACACAAAAACATTGAGCATATTCTTTCCAAACATAGGTACATATATCTCAAAAGCATTTTCATAGTATAAAGTCATCCATCATCTATACTACAAAGAAGTGTGGAAAACATGTTCTAAATAGTATATCGTCATCCATCAGATACCCTACAAGAACATGGATTCAATAGAAAATATGGTATTCCAAAATATTCTAAGTAAGCATAATATCTCATAAAACGTAATCATTAAATCATTCTTTTCATGTATGCATTTCTAATATTAAAACATGCATTTTAGAAGGGGTGCACTCACAGATACTCCGTCGTCGTAGAGCCATACAAAATAGGAATGATGGAATCACCGATATTAATTTCACTTAGACACATAAAGAGTACAATTAACAAAACTATACTTAAACGATTGAATTTAGGAAAACGGACATCATAACGGGTCCTAGATGAAAACCCGAATAACGATAAAAAAGTCAATGTTGTCAACGGTCAGCGTTGATTAGGTCAAAGTCAACGGGTCGATCAAAGTCAATGGGTCAGCGGGTTGGGTCGATCAAAGTCAACCGGGTCAAACCGGTTTAGGGTTGGACCGGGTCAAGGGTTTGGGGTTGGGTCTAGAACCGGGTTGGGCCTCTAGGCTTTTGGACTTTGAAGCTTAATGGTTACTAGGTTTTGGGTTTAGGGTTAATTGGCCTAAGGGTTTAGGCTTAGGGGTACTGCCTAATGGCCCTAATTGAGTGGGTTTTGGGTTTTAAAAGATTGGGTTAGGTTATAAGGTTTAGAGCTTGAGGCCCGACCCAAGAATTAGGCTAAGGGCCCGTGCTACACATTCGGCCTGAAGGCCTGTGACTCGTTGACTTTGACCGATTGTCGGGGAAGAAGGCCGGAGCTTCCTACCTCCGATCCTTATTAAACTAGCAACCTAGGGCACAAATTAGGTACCAAATTGAAGCTAAAGTCGAGAGGGGGAGGTTTGTTACCTTTTTTTCACTGAGAAGTGATCGGAGGTGGCTGGATCTTGCTTGAAACCCACATGGGTTCACCAGACATTGTTTTGGGTGCTTTTTGGGTGTCCTCAAGGTCCACAAAAGTGGTGGAGAAAGTAAGAAGGTTCCCACGAGGTTGATGGTGGTGGTGGCTAGGTCGTTGGGGTGGTGTTGTCTTAACGTGTGTGCATGGTTAGCTCGGGGAGGGTGAGAGCGAGAGAGATTAGTGAGACCTGAGAGGGAAGAGAGTGAGTGCTGAGAAAGAGAGTAAGTGGACTAATGGCCTGCCACGTGGCATCGTGGGGGAGAAAGACAATCTAGATGGAGGGTCCTTATTAGATTAGGATAAGGGACCTAATTGCACATTTTTAGAAAGTTTCAGGGACAAAATGAAAATACAATTTAATTTAATGGGTGGGGTGTCACAAGGTTTCTCAACATGCTGGACCTGAATCTGCCCTCTGTTTTCTGAAATTCAACCATTTTAAAATAGTTTCTTTATTAGTCATACTTTGTACAAAAACACATTTATACGTTAGTACGTTACATATTTACATAAATGGTTTCGTTTCTAGGCAAAACGCATCGCAAAGACTCTCGATGCTATGATGCGGGTTCGACTTAACGACATAAAATGTGAGTGGGTCTTTTCTTTGATATATATATTGGTTAGTTTCCATATATCCATTTCTTAATGAATTTCCTACGTGATTGTCACAATTAAATTAAGGTTCCTAAGAAATGCTTTATTGTTGGGAAATGATGAAATAATTCTACGGGATGCATAGGTAAGCTTACTTTAAAGGGGATGCCTTAATTATATCTATGGTCATGAATAGAATTATATTGACTAGAATTGTTGAATTACTGTGGCATGATTATATTCAAGTTATTTGCTCATCATTGCTGCACCGATGTTAGTACTCGTCTAGTTCAGGGCCAGGCTTTCATGAGTATGTACACATTGCACCGTACACTCACTTTGGATCCATTTTAGGTGCCAGTCCTGTCGTACAGGTTGTAATAGGCAACTCCGACTCGTATGTGCTGCGTATAGCGCCAGTCTTCACGTGATTGTAGTACTAGAGCGTATATCATTATTACACCTAGTCCTGTTCATGTCAGAATACCTCTTCATGAACTCGTGTGTTAGCATTTGTTGAGCATTCGATGTGATATGTTTATTTAGGCGAAAATATGTGATTATGAACATCATGTACTTATTTACGAAAGTTGTGACGTATGGCATCCTTGAAATATTGCTGGTTATGGTAAGCATTTTTATACTATATGTTTATACCATACTTAGGGCCTTCGTATTTAGATCTCGTACAAATACTCGGGGGACTCAAATGTAATTATGTACTAAGGGAAGGGGTAAATATGTAATAAGTGAGGAGCCCTTATTCTATAAAAGTATCCCTCACCCTCACAATTGGGAGGAGCCCTATTCTCACCCTCAGAGGCCAATTCCTAGGCCCTCTCACCCCCTCTCAAAGCTCTCACTCTCAGAGCTTTCTCTCCCTCAAATAAATACATAATTAGTGTGGACGTAGCCCAAACCTTGGGGTGAACCACGATACATCTTGTGTTATTTACATTACTTGCAGATTCATGGTCGGATTTACGTTGTTCCAAGACCTCCGAATTTGTGCATCAACATTTGGCGCCGTTTGTGGGAATCGACACGAAAACTTATGTCGGTTCTCTTTCATTTTTTTTTCACCTCCACCGTGAATCTGCAAAATCTGCAAAAACTAAGAACCTAAAGCTTTCCCAGAAAACCCACGGAGCCACTCCTCTCTCAGTCAATTGCACACAGAAACCAAAATAAAAAGGATCTGAGACTGTGACACAAGGCAAGTTGGGCAATGGAAAAAGACATCGTGCTGGGGCAAGGAAGGACATGTGGCTGCTGCTTATGGGCCTGAACGATATTGGCAGGAAGAACCCTCTCTCTCTCTCAACTTTCATCATGTTTTTTTTATAAGCCTTTTGATTACTCCATGCCTCTAATTCTGGAATTTGATGAAACTTCTCAACAGAGGAATGTGAGGCGTGGCCGTGTGGCAGCCTCCAGGCCTTGCTTAAAAAAAGGCCTTCTCCACCCACTATATTACTATAATACCATTTTACACTTTGTCCTGAGGTCCCTGAGTCCAAAATATATCCAATCCGTACCACGTAAGTGTAAGCGAATCAACTGGAAACACGCTGCAGTACAACTTCAGTCAGAAACCAAAGCTCCAGATTTCCTCGCAGCGGTGCCATTGTCGAAGTTAACACCTTCAAGGAAGCCAAGCTCGATTATTACGGTGGAGATTGTGCGAAGGCGAGCTCTCGAAGTGGAGGTGGAGACAAAGCTCATACTGGAGTGGGATACTGGCCGAAGGAGCTTAGGCTGCTCATAGATCTCGCTTGGGCTGATTCAAAACCGATCTCTGATTGCGTAACATCCCTCTGTGACGCTGTTATCAAGATTCGATTTTTCACCCTCCAGCTTTCACCATGAGTGCAGCAAAAGGTGTCGTCATGTGGTCACTGTGGATGTCGAAACATCATGCCCTTCCTACCAATTCCTAAGCCTCCGGATATGGGATTGCACCTAGACCTGCTCCACAACCTGAGGTCCGTCCATCGAGCGCCAGCTGGAGAAGGAGAGGATCAGGGAGGAGATTATTGCAGCGGAGATTGTGCGAATGCGGGCTCTCGAAGCGGAGGTGGAGACATAGCTCATACTGGAGTGGGAAATCGTTATGCGAAGACCACGTGGTGGCGGCAACCAGAACCTTTGAACAATGGCTTCAAGACGCTTCTGGCTCCTTCTCCTATTTCAGATCTCAACAGTATGGACAAGTTGATCTTACTGGAGTAAAGAAAAAGAGAAAAGGTATGAGAATAATGGACAGAAAGTAGAAAGCAAGCATGGCTACCCACCCACTCCATTGTCTAAAAAGAGGGTGCGCTATCGACCACCCACATGCAAAAAAGTGAAGTTTTGCTCTGCAAGAGCACATGGGAAACAAAAGCAAAAGAAAACAGCCGTCATTTTCTGATTTATGAGAAAGCAAAAGGAGAAAATGCTCGCGGTTTGCATGTGAAACCATTTCCTGATTTCTAAGAAAGTAAAAGCCATCTGCAATCTGAAGACTCCACTGATTTTATCGGCAAAAGCAGAGGGGGAAAAGAGACTCCACATGATTTTCTTGTCTACCATTTGCAAAAGAGAAAAGAAAATTATGGGTTTGACCCATTGATCGTCGGATTTATTTTTGACTGATGTAATTTATTTTTCTTATCTTTCAGAGCCATCTGTATAAACTCCATCAGAGGGTAATCTAAAAAAAAAAAAAAAACAGCAAGCCCAAAATAATGGGCTGCAATGTCATGTGAGGGCAAAGGCCCATATGCCCAAAAGAGCCAGGCCCTTTATTATCACCAACCAGGTGATCAAAAGTACGCCCAAAACTCCAAAATTATTCGGCAACTGCCGCTATTACCACCAACCAGGTGATCAACAGTACGCCCAGTACTCCAAAATTATTCGGCAACCTGCCGCTATTGCCACCAACCAGGTGATGAAATGTACAACTCGTACTCTAAAATCATTTGGCATCTAGCCATTCATGCCACCGACCAGGTGATGAAATGTACAACCCGTACTCTAAAATCATTTGGCAACTAGCCATTCATGCCACCAACCAGGTGATGAAATGTACAACCCGTACTCTAATATCATTTGGCAACTAGCCATTCATGCCACCAACCAGGTGATGAAATGTACAACCCGTACTCTCCTTCATGCCATCAACCAGGTGATCAAAAGTACGTCTAGTACTCCAAATTATACATGAGCATTACTCATGTCATTCATACATAAACATTCATGAGCATCACTCATGACAATCATACATAAACATTCAAGACCATCATTCATGTCAACATTCATGAGCATCACTCATGTTAACATTCATGAGCATCACTCATGACAACATCCATGAGCATCACTCATGTCAATCAACATAAACATTCATGAGCATCACTCATGTTAATCAGCTTCAAAAGCTTCATTTACAGAACTCTAGCTTCAAAGCTTCACTTGCAAAACTTCAACTACAAAGCTTCAGTGCAGGGTATACAAATACCGCCTCCGAACAACCGCCACTTCGGCCCATACATGGATTCAATTTGAAGTCTCCAGCCAACAAACTCTATTGACTAAAGACTTGGGGGACTACATTATGTACCATATATTGGGCCTCAACTGGGCCTCATGAAAAATACTTGGGGGACTTAGCCCATTATTCATGTACTGAGGAGCAAGCCCTTATTCTATAAAAGGGACTCCATCACCATCATTAGAGAGCATCAACTCTAGCCCATCATTCATGTATTGAGAAGTGGGCCCTTATTCTATAAAAGGGACTCTCTCAACTTCAAACGTCACAAGCCAAGCCAACCAAGGCAACATAAAGCCACGAGCCAAGCAGCCTCACAGCGTGTGCTACTTCTAGTTAAGCATCATTTCAGATTGAGCACTACCTCATATCAAGCATCAGTTCAAGACAACATCTAGTTACTTCGACCCACACATAGACTGAATTTCAAGTCTCTAGCCAAAAGACTTTTTTGACTGAAGACTTGGGGGACTACTGTTTATACCATACTTAGGGCCTCCGTATTTAGATCTCGTACGAATACTGGGGGGACTCAAATGTAATTATGTAATAAGGGAAGGGGCAAATATGTAATAAGTGAGGAGCCCTTATTCTATAAAAGGATCCCTCACCCTCACAATTGGGAGGAGCCTCATTCTCACCCTCACCCCCTCTTAAAGCTCTCACTCTCAGAGCTCTCTCTCTCTCAAATAAATACATAATCAGTGTGGACGTAACCCAAACCTTGGGGTGAACCACGATACATCTTGTGTTATTTACATTACTTGTAGATTCACGGTCGGATTTACGTTGTTCCAAGACCTCCGGTTTTGTGCATCAACACTATATCTAGTATGTATATTTTGGAAACTATACTTGTTTTACGGGAAGGGGTTATAACTTTTTCAAAAGGTTTTTATTAAAACTTTATTTTCAAGCCCATTTACCCTTGTTTTGCGCTCTCTAGGTTTTAGCAGCTCATCTTTCGTATTGACAAGGATTCTTGGCAAACCTTGGTGTAAACGATTACTCCCGATGGTACAATTCTCACCCTATCTTACTGTACTGTACTGTACTTATGCTCTGACATCACGTGTGAAATGGGTTCATTCCCGCTCACAAGCGTGATGTGAATAAAAACTAGCACTCAAACTTAAACCCTCTTTTTGACAATTGTAGTATGGATAAATAGGGATCGTTCTAGGCCAGAGATTAGGAGGAATTGCTAATCAACTCAAATTAGACTCAGTTACACTTAACTAGACTCTTATGACTCAAGACTGACTCAAACTACTCAAAACTATACAAAACAAACAAATTGACTCAAAACTAACACTAAGGATGACTTTGGACGAAATTTGAACTAAAAAGACTCAAAACACTAAAAAGAAACCAGTTTTGGATAGATTCTAACTAAAAACACAAAATATAAAGGGGAAGTTGGTTTTTGACGAATTTAAGACTAAAACTAAACAGATTTAAAACTCTAAATAACTTTGGACAAAATTGGTGATTTAATGGGTGAATGGCTAGCTAGAGGGTCTTTCTTCACACATGACACATATGCATACGAATCGATTTCCAGTTATTCTTCCTATAAACCATGAATGACAACGCCCCAGATTAACCGTGAACAACACTAATTAACCCTCAGATTTTCCTAAATTCATTGAATTGGACTCAGCGTTGCAACCAAATTATTCTTATCAAGTTCCCTACACGAACAACATGATAGAGATACATATCAAAGATCATTAAGTTCTATGAAAATCATAAGTATTGACAAGGCATTTGTAACTATGAACAACATGACACTCCTGCCAGGAATTTTACTTAGCACAATCATGACCAGTGACCTCCATTACTTATAAATATAAGTTCATAACTATTAGGTGAAACTCCCTTATATTTTAGCATAAAATTCATGCATGCAAACCAAGTATGCACCTTTAATCAACATACAAGAATAAGTTCTGAATTAAACAGTTAAGCAAATTGCATTCACGATTCATGAAATAATAATTGAACGTAATCAATTCATATGCAATATATGTTCATGGCTTTGAATTCGCCTCTAGCCAATACGAGTTTAGTTCCTTATGTTCTCACTTAAACAAAAATAACTTAAATAAAACATTGAAAACAAAAGATAGAATACACCTAAGAACGTTCCAGTAATCCAAGCTTGAATGGCAGGGCACGGCAAAGGGTCTTCTTACCTTTCTCCCTACAAGGCTGCGGCACAAAAGAGATTTCTATGTATGATGGATGTGTGGAGCGATTTTGTGGTGAGAGATGGGTGATTTTTTATTTATGTGGCACTATGTATTTATAAGGAGAAGAGAAGGCACGACAAAGGCTGAGAAGGAAGGGAGTTATGACTCCAAATCAGCAAGGAAAAATGACACTTCTCATCAGATTCCAGGAAGGAAAATGAGTAGTCCTTGCAACAGGAAACATAGCTTCTAGAAAGGCTGGGTGCGGCACAATTTGAGGGATAAGGTTTAGCTTCTAGAAACCTGATTTGTAGGTATCCTAATGTCATTTAGATGCCCTCCTTGCAGCTGGAAATTAGGTAGATTAGGATAAGGTTAGGATAAGATAAGATAAGGTTTTGGATAATGTTGGATAAGATAAGGTTGGTTAAGATAATGTTCCTTCCTTTTAGCTGATTCCTTATCTTCTTTGTCTTGACTTTATTTTCTTCATCTCCTTAGCATATTCCTAGCCTCTTGATCTTCAAAAACGTCCATCCACCTTGCTCTATGCATGTGCTATCCATTCTTGGCCCAAAACTGCTTCAAAATGCTCCAAATTGTGCTTTCTTGCCAACTTTGTCATTTGAACCTGAAAACACACGAAAATAGCTTAAAACACTCTAATAAGTAGAAACTAGCTATGAAAATGCAAGAAAACAAGCTAACTAAATCGCATAAATATGCTGCTATCAAAGCGCACTCTTATACTTCGACACTTTTAAGTTTAAATTTACTCACAATTTCCACATCACTACACTTCATGGCTTCGTCACCTCCAGTTGTCGGCCAGGACAACTCGATTCGGAGTCCAGATGGACATTCCGGGTTAGGGTGTGTCATATACACACAATATATTGGAGAGTATAATTCATCTTTAATATTTTTAATCCCATGATTATGGATTTTATTTAAAATCTCATTAATATAAATAACTACAAATTTCATTTTTAATTTAAAAATATAATAACCTACATAGAAATACATTATTACATTAATGTCAGAGACTTCGATAAAAAACTAAAAATCACAAAGATTTCCGTCAAAGAACATTGGTAGTTAGGGACCGTATCCAAAGTGTCCCATATTAACTACAATATAAGCTGAATCACATTTATTACCCTTTAAAAACTTGTTTAATGTCGAATTAAGAAAAAGAGTTTAATTGAGGTATACCTCAAGGAAAGCCACCATGCACAAAGGTATCATTTATCCAATGTAATATTTTTACATGGATAAATAGCCAAAATGGTTCTTGAGATTTGCATAACTTATCACTTTGGTCCCTAACATTTCAAATCAATAAAAGTGGTCCCTGAGATTGTCCACCATCCATCATTTTGGTCATTCCGTTAAGTGTCCCGGAGCTCTTGGCCGGAAGTTTGGACAATTTTCAAAGCTTTGTAACTCAATCTTTTCTTAACCAAATTCGACCCATAATATATCAAAATGAATATAGGAAAGTGTAGAATAGGATTATACCTATTTGGAAGCCCAATGGCTGCCAGGGATAGTTAGAAAATAGCCTCAAAGTTGACTGGTCCGAAGGAAAACTTGGTAAACTTTAAACGTTCATAACTTCTTCAATACTCAACAAAATCAAGTGATTCAAAAATGAAAATCATACTTCTCGACGAGATGAAGAGAATGGTACCTTTTTAGATGGCTAAATCTCCGTGGTTTGTTTTTTTTAGTACATCGATATTTTTACACTAAGAGGAGGGGGAGTTCCGCAAAGTCACACAATGAGTAGCCTAATTTGGTATCAAATTTGTCATCCACGAGATTCGAACCTAAGACCTCTCACTTCTAAGTGAAGTTACCATCAGACTGTAGTACTGAGTGGCTAAATTATTATCTACATTAAGGGGTATTCAATAACGGAATTTTTTTTATGAACAAACGATACTATCTATACTAAGGGGGGAGATGGTAGGCTTTGCTCCATAATAGGCTAGTAATAATGTGGTTCAAATTCGCTCTTGGTGATAATTGAACCTAAGACTTCTCACTTACAAGTGAAAATGAATACTATTAGACCGTAGTACTAAATTACAATAGCTGAATTATATGAAAAGGAAAAAAGAAAATGGTGATTTTGAGTGTATAGAGTAATTTCAATGGAACAATAGTCTAATTAATTGTGCTAAGATATATGCATTATAATGAGAGGATGAGATTACAACTGTTTTGGAGATTAAATTGACATGAAAATGCTATTCAATCCTTGAAAAGACTTAATTACAAGTTTTTAATATTTAATTTATTTTTTCTTTTTTTTCTTAATAAGGACTTAAGTCCATTAACGTAAGGATATTAATGGGCTTTTAATTGGCCTTTGATACCCTTTAGTGCCGTGGGGTTTTATAAGGAAGATATCTTATCCTTATTAAGGTCTACCATCGTATATCCTATTAGACATAAAGCTGCGGCAAAGAAGGGCAAGAGAAAGAGCCTTGAGTTTTTATTTTCTAAGCGACAATATATTAGACTTATTAATTTCTTATACGATTCGTTAACGACACATAAACGATATAAAAATAACAGATTTTGGGCCAACACGATAATTAATCAGATCGTTATCGGGTCAAACGATAAGAACATGTTAATAACTAGTCCTTAACAGGTTTACACAAAAATGACAGGTGGGTAACCTGTTTTGACACGTTAAGAAAAAAAGTTATTTTGATTATTTTAATTTTTTAAACTACTAAAAAAACTTACTATAAATACAATAGCCAGTGTATATGAATATATCGTATATTAAATAATTGTACTATTATTATATATAAATTTAAAAATATAAGTTTTATTTATTTATTTATTTTTATAGTATACTATAGGCAAAGAATGAGATTAAAAAAAATTATAAAACACATTAAAATAAAAGTATCAAGTAATTTAAAAATATCAAACACATTAAAAAAATTATAATGATTAATTTACAAGTGTGAAAAAAGTAAAAAAATTATGCAAAGGCTTATGATTGCATCCTCTACGTTATGAGTATGGGTATATCGTCATTTGAATTTTAAAACCATACAAACCCTCATGAATAGTATTTTTAAGAGAGTTTAAAATAAATAAAATTCATAATCATTAATGTACAAGTCTAAAAAAATGTGAAAGCATATATAAATGTGCAAGGTTCCTCAACCTTGAAGGGCAACTCTTTCATTTTTGCATATCCTTCAACATTTGGTATTTTATAGTAATGTACAAATGTTTTTTCATTAGACTCTTATTTTTGGAGTATATAATATTTGAAAGACAAATATTTGTTTTATGTTTTTTACACGTTTTGAAGTAATATTTATGTGACTATGTGATATGCATATACTAATTTAGTATTATGTTTTCTATTTTTTAAGTCAAATTATGTTTTTTATTGTCATTAGTTATTGGTTAAAGCACCATGATCCTCGCCGGATCCATTCCCTAGAGATCACGCAATCCTGTCCATTCATCGTATATCGTGCGGTCAGTTTTTGTTAAGTAGTACTATTTACATTTGAATTTTAAATTTTAAATTTTAAATGATTTCTGACCCCACGATATACGATGAACGGACAAGATTGCAGGATTCCTAGGGAATGGATCCGGCGAGGATCCTGGTCCTTGGTTTAAAACATATTTTCTTTAACGGGTAAAAGGTTGGGTCATATTACCTGATAATATTAATGGGTCGATTTCGGGTTGAGTCATATTACCCGTTTACTTTAACGGGTGTTACAAGACACGACCAGTTAAGATATCGGGTATGGCACGAAAACGGAAAACATGACACAAATGCCGGGTCTATGATATATTCTGAATATGAATATTTAATTCTCTTTTGGCATTGTTATTATCAAGTTTTTCTTTTTTATTGAGTATCTTTTGTTATTCGTAATGGGCTTGATTTTTATTTAGATGCTTGATTAAGTTGATTTGATGCAAATAAGCGTAGATGCCATATGTATTGTTCAATGTTTCAATAGATTCTTAATGGATTCTTACTTGTTTAAATTCGTCAAGATGCCACTAAGAGGATGCTTTTGATGCAACCAGATGTCGTGGCTATTAAATAATTTAGAGAAAATAGACCATTGATAGCGGGGAGTTACTTGTTTATAACATATTAAGGGGATTAAGTTTGTGGTGAATTCAGATGCCCTAGGTCTTATTTGTTTATGTTTTTAATCTATATTTCCATGCATTTAATTTTCAAGCTTTATTTAATTTTTAGTTTATTCAAAATCTTATATATTTTTTCGTTAAAAGTTCTCAATCATAGTATGTTGCAATTTAGTTAGTAAAGCTCTTCGATCTTTGTGAGATGATGATTATGCTTATTTACTATACCATCAACCAATTCGTATACTTGTGAGCACTAAAACTCGAGACAAAACATGAGGTTAATTTGAATTATCTAATTTTCGTGACAAGTTTTTGATGTTGTTGTCGGAGAACAAAAAAGAAAAAAAAAATTATGATCAGACTACATCGTAGCCCTAGAAAAGAAAAACTCTAAAATCACTCTCCCTCCTATCCTTCATTGCCAAAACCTTTTGTCTAATAGTGATGGACCTTAATTAGGGAAGACAATTCAATCCGTTAAACCCGATAGCCGTGGATAACCATCTGAATTGAGCGGATTTGGGTATGAAAATTCGGTTATTTTTTGGTTATGGGGAAAAACCAAGAATATCATTTGGTTACGGTTTCAGATATGGTTATAGGGGTCTCTGATCCATATCCATCCCCGAAACCCCCCCAAATAATATATATATATATATATATATATATATATATATAATATAATGTGTATATATATTTTCAAGTATTGAAATTATTTGATAATTTCTTTAGTCTTTCTCCCATTGTGATTGCTTTATATGCTTTTGTCATCCCTTTCCTTTTTTTATTCTTTCATGGGACTAATTTGCTATCATATTTGGCATATTATGAACACTTACATAAAGTATTGTTATTTTTATGATTTGGATGTGGATATTTGATGACGAGATTAGTATCTATTAAATTATAATACGTAAACAAATAATATTTTTTCATTGACGAAGATGGATATAACTGTTAATCCGCTACCCGATAGGTATAGTTATGGATAATACTTGATGATTAATTTGCGGTTATAAATATGGTTACTTTTCATGGTTATGGAGATGGATATGTCGTTTCTGTCCCAAACCGAACCGTTATCATCCCTAACCTTAATAAGGAGAAGATATCTGGCACTAAAGGGTATTAAAGGCCAATTAGAAGTCCACTAATATCCAAACATTGATAGACTTAAGTTCTCTTCGCTTGTAAATAAGAGGTCTTAGGTTTGATTCTTGTTAAATGCTAATTTCAACCACATTATTGCTAGCCCATTATGAGGCTTAGCCCACCTCCAACTTACAAGTTTCTCCAATAATTGAATAGTATTTTCATGTCAATTTGATCTCCAAGAATTAAACTTGTAATTAAGTTTCTCCAAGAATTGAATGGCATTTTCATGTCAATTTGATCTCTAAAATCGATATAGTCTCTTCTTATTGTAATGCAAGTATATTGATGCAATTAATTAGACTCTTACTCCATAGGAATTACTCTAGACACTCGAAATCGTCTTTTTGTTCTCCTTTTTCCTATAGTTCCATTATCAAATGCCTAAAGATCAAAACAATATAATTAGTGCATTTAAACTATTCAAATATACAAGCGGAATTGGATAAATGGTTCTTGTGGTCATGGGCATTTGAAAGTTAGCCTAAGTAGTAAAAACATTTGGATATAAACCTCATGATAAAGTCTGTTAGAATTTATGCCCAAAATTAATTTGGCGTCCTTCCGTTAGTAGCTTGCAAGTGAGCCTCACACATGAGGCTAAAATGATCATTTCATCCATTCCATAGTCGTTCTCATTCTTCAATTGAACTACTCCTTCAGAAGAGCACGGTTATTTCTCATGACCAATGTATTACTATAATGGAAGTCTTGAATCGCATCAGTTGTCATATTCCCATAAGAGGTGTGGGTTAAAACTTGAACTTTAGGCTCGAAAGGAAGTTAGCCCAAAAAATGGTTTAGAAGGAAGGAAGCCCAAGTCCCAGCCGAAGCCCAGAGAAGGAAGAAGACCTTTTCCCGACTAAGTGCAGATCACTTGAGCCACTTGCTCACCTACCTAGAAGTCAAGTGGTGTAGACTAGCCAGCTAATCAGCCCAAAAGTACTTTACAATAGCACTACAAGTAAAAAGCTGATGAATCACTACCCTTCAGCTGCATTCGGGCAAGATTGATGCTTCAGGCAGCCAAGCCAAATCATCTATAAAAAGAGAAAGAGAAATCAGAGATAAGGACACTCAATCAAACAAACAATCACACAAACTCTGCTCAAGCCAGATTTTGCATACGAAGCTGTAGTCAGCACCAAGCCTTCATCATTTTCAGGATCAACCTTCACCAAAAGCCTTTGTAAAAGCTCTGCTACCTTGTCTGAATTTTGCTATAGTATCGATTCCATCCTGTAAACTCATCTCCCAATCCCCCATTTTAGCTCTCAAACCCTTTGTAAATCACAAAGAGAGGAAGTTGCAAGACGATCAGCCTTGCCCGACCCTCTTTGTTTTGTCTTTTCATTCATAAATCTAGTAATATGATGTATACTTTCATCTGTATTCAAGTTATTTCTAGCAAGTTTATGATTAAAAGGTTTCTTGGTTCTTGAATCTGGTCGGTTTAACGGTGCCTAACCATGTAAAAGTAAAGTTGGAATCCGCACTCATAGCTTGACCAGATCTAAGTTCTAACCTTTCGGGCATACAAGATTGATCAATCAAAAGTCCTTGGTCTCAAGGCATAAAAAAGAACTTTATGTGGACTTAACCCATCCACGACAGTCATTGATAACAAGAAGTCCGAAGTTACTTGGGGCGCAAGTAATCAGCTTATTTCTTAGTTTTACTTCTATTATATTATGATTGCCACAGAACACTTGAGTATAGAATTAATTCTGATAGGAAGCCTCAAGGCCTATACCTAAGGCTCTACAAAGGCACCTATTTGGGTTCGTTTTGCTCTTCGGGCTCGGGTGATTAAAGTATAACAGTTGTAAGACTTCCGTAACAATGAAACAACCACTATATGTTCGAGTACTTGGTTAGTTTTGATTGCGAGCCTCAAGGCCTACACCTAAGGCCCTACAAAGGCACCTTTCATAACTAACTTGGTCTCTCGGGCATATACAATTAAACTAAACATCTGTTTTACATCTGTCATGCTAAAGATGGCAGTGGCACGCCTGAACACTTAAAGTTAATTTTGATTGTGAGCCTCAAGGCCTACACCTAAGGCCCCACAAAGGCACATTTCAGAATTAACTATGTCGTTCTCTTACAGCCCGCCAATAAGCAGAAGCCCGACAGACAATATCAACCGGTGCCAACCTCTTGGGGAGATGTGTGCTCGTTGGCCAGGAAACGTCGTTAGTGGAAATTCCTCCAGACGAACATAGTTTTGGCACGCTCAGTGGGACCACTTTTCAATCTCGGATGTCAAAGAAGGGAAGCCATAAAACTTTCAGAAATAGCACAAAGTACGAATCATCTCAACCTTTGCTAAATGATGACAGATCAACTAGGAAATCCTCTTCTCTATTAGGACAGGCTGTCCTGGAAAGCCCGACTTCATCTGTAAGGTCTGAAGGAAAAAGAACTAATGAAGAGTTGCAAGCTACTATGATACAAGTATTGAAGAGCATAGAAATGATTTCTTTGGAAACCAAGGGAGAAGTAAGTAGGCTTTGTACCTTCACAGAGAATCTACAGACGAGACTAGATCTAGAGTTCTCTACCCCAAAAGGTGCTCAAGGAGGTGTCATGAGCCAGGCTACCTCCGGAAGTGAACCAGTTATTCCCCTATTTCCACTATTTAAAGAAGAAAAGGATAGGGGAAAGAAAAGGGAAGTTCTTGAAGGAAGTCAACCCATTATTGAACCGTTTCTAGAGAAAAAATTCCCTAGCTTCCCATTATTATCATTTAATAATAGGAAGCAGAGCGAACAAGAAAGAACGAGGTATGGGATGCCCATAATGACTGGAGAATCTAGCGGAAAGGAAAGCTTCGCAACCTCAGATAAGCCTCCTCCTTATAGGCCACCCCCGTTGGCTAATAAGGGAGGAGGAGCCAACTGGAGAAAGCCCGAATAAAAAAAGGAAGCAGGTGCGGGCAATGACCGAAGCCCAAAGAACGAGTTTGCTTTTATCTTCCCTAATAATAATATGGCAACTCAGCAACTGAGGGAGGAGTTGGCTGAATTAAGAAGGACGGTGACTCATAATGTTCAACCACGAGTTCGTCCAGTATTCAGGGTTACCTATCAAAAATCTTATCTTGAATACATTGATGAGCAAAACCCATTTCCTCTCAACTTCAAAATGCTTGCATTCCCAACATTCACAGGAGAAGATGGCAGTGTGTCTTCCAAAGATCATATTTTCAAATTCTCCAATCATTGTGTGGCATATGAAGACAACCCAAACTACAAGTTGAGGTTGTTTGGAAATTCATTGGCAGGGCTAGCATCTTAGTGGTACTCTCTACACAATTCAACGAGTTACAGGAGTTGGTAATCGCCGCACAAAGTGAAAGGTAGCTGCTAGAAGAACAACAAGTGAAGCATACTTCCAAGGCTCATCCCTTTTACAAAAAGAAAGTTGCAATTCATCATGTGGAGGTAGATGAAGCAAGGCCAGAACATGAAGATGGCCATGATAGAGAGGAAATTGATGTTTGTGCTGTTGAAATGATCACGCCTTTCAAACCATTGATGGTGAAAGGGTTGGTTCAACCCATCAAAGACCAGAAAATCATAATGAACGATGGAGGGTTCGTTCTTATGAAACCTCCAAAGTACCAGAGTTATTCATTTGATTTGGCCAAAGCACCTGAGATCTATGAAGAACTAGTGCAGGCAAGAGTAATTTTGCCTGATAGTACTCAAAAGATGCCCAAGCCAGAAGAGCTAAGGGGAAGAAGTATTGCAAGTTGCACTATACCTTCAACCATTCCATAGCCAATTATGTCCAGTTCAAAGATTGGATACAAGACCTTATAGTGAAGGGAAAGTTATTGCTTGACAAACCTCAAGCCAATATGATGGTTGATACAAACCCTTTCCCAGAAGCCTCTATCAACAGGATCAACCTGATTTGGGTAGAGAAGTCGGGGTCATCATTCATTGCAAAAGAAGAGGGAGATAGATTCCATGTTACCCCAATACCCCTATGTCAACAATAATAGCACCAGAAGAATGACCAAGTGATCATGATCAGGTCCTGAAATTGGTATTAGTAGGGGAAGCAAAAAAGAAAATAAAAAGGGGGCAGGGAGTTGCCCGGATATATAACATGGGATTTTTTTTCAAATAGTGCCATGAGCAAGGCAAGCAGAGGCAAAACACATGTTCATTCTGATAAAAAGAAGGGTTATAAGTGATCCTAGTCTAACAGATTTACATCTTCACTCAGAGTAATTATTCGGGAATGATAAGTTTGCATGATTGCAAAAATTCTACTAGGTTCAGTCAGAACAATGTTGCTATTAACAAGTTGAGACCTAGTGTGCTCTAGCTCTAAGTTTGACTTCTTCACTTGTTTAATTTGATGTTTAAGGGTGCCAAGAAGAGTTGTTTGCTCAGCTTTAAGAGCAACAAGTTATTATTCCAGCTTCTGGATTTCAGAAGTTACCACTCTAATCCTTTCTTTTGTCAGCAAGCCCTCATCCATCAACTGTTCGACCTGAGCAGATGTGCTTGATTCTTTCTCCTTGAAGCATCTTACACGATTGGCTTGTCTCTCAGCTCTCTGATGTTGATCCCTGAGAGCCCTCAGGTTCTCGAAGTAAGAGAGAAAAGAATCATGTTGGGTTTTGGATAGCTGGCCGGCTTTGAAAAGCTCTATCGTAACCTTTTCTATGTCATGAAGAGCCTTGAGGCTGAACGAAGCTGAGAAGTCCTTCCTTACCCATTCTTGGAAAGCTCGGCATTGCTCTTGAAAGCTGGAAGGTTCAGAAGAACGCTTTAAAGATTTCAGCCTTGTCTCAAGTTGCTTGAATTCTTCAAAAAGCTCGGGCAAGTTAGCAGTCGTTGGAAATGAAAAAGAAGGGGGATGGGTTCGTACTCCAGTTTCTTCTGATGGAGTAGTAACCATTGATGAGGCCAAATTTCTAGTTTCAGTCCCGGTTCTCTCAATTCCAGGGAGGGAAATCCATGTACCTTCAGAAGTTGAAGAAGGCCGGGGTAACTCCGTCTTACACACCAAACGTGGGGGAGATTTGCCCGAAGCTTCTTCGATGGCCTGCTGCAAGAACCAAAGATGACCAGATTAAGGCAAGAAAGACAATTTAAGTTAGAGAGAAGCTTTGGGAAGAAGAAATATGCCTGAATGGGCCTTGGGGCTTTAAGAGGAAAAGTATCAACTCCTGTTTGAAGAGAATAATCACTAACACCAACGGGAGAAGAAAAAGTTGTGCCCGAACCTTTAATAATGCCCTAGGAGCATCCAGGGATTGCAACAGTTGTTAGTAAACAGGTTATGAGAAGAAAACATAAAGAAAAGATGCCTCCATACCTGAGTGTAACCCTAATGAGAAGAAGGAAGTTCATCGGTAGTAGGTATTGGGCAAGGAAGCACCTGTAAAATCGCTACCCTTGAGGTCGCAGGAATCTCAAGGGCTACGGGTTCTTCAAGTGTCACCACTGACGGTCGTTGTGATTCATGTATTGGATATAGCTGGAGAAAATGTAAATAGAAAGTTAATATGGATACAGTGTATAGAAGTTCAATGTCAGGACAACTGCTCACCAAACTACTATCCTCATCCACAAAATGCAACATGACTCCTGTTTTTGGATTGAATTGAGAAGCTGGAGTTGCCTCTAGGGTAGAAGGAGAAATAGAAGACTTTGGAGGTGAACCTTGACTAGGCAGGGGGGCAGATACCCCAACCTGGATAAAAAGAAATGAAGAGAAAAGTTCAATCATCTGTTCCAAAGACTATAAAGTTACTCAAGGTTCGAGAATGAGGGAAATGCACTTCTGAATGATTAACCCAATGAGGAGATACGCTTGTTTCTTAGGCAAATGATAAAGAGGCATCGGGCGGGAGAATCTTTTCCTCCCTTATTTCCTAAATCAAGCAATCATGTTCAGAGTTTAAGAAAAGCAAGGGAGATCATGCAGATAAAAATACAAGCAAATACCTCAAGCTCACTGAGGGTAACATTCTGTAGATCTTCAGCTTTTTGATGCATTTTAGTTTCCAGTGGATCCTCCCTGGATGCAATAGTTGGTTTCTTGGAAGCCTGAGGTCCTGATTTCAAAAATAACAGGGACAATTAGATAGGAAGAAGGGTGGCAGTATGATAAAGGAGAGCAAAAAACTTACTTGAAGACTTTTGCTTCTTTATGCCTGCCTCAGAAACTGGAGCCGACAAGGCTGAAGACTTGGAAGCTTGGATGGCCCTCGCTCTCTTACTCTTTATGGAAGGAATTGGCCGTTTAGGTTTGGGTGGTGATGCAGGTTCAGATTCTGAGGTATCGACCACAACTACTTTTCTCCGCTTAGACGCTTTGATGTTTGCTTCGGGTATTTCTTCAACCTCTGAATCTCCAAAAGATTCTGAAACATCTCCGCCTTCTCCAGTTTCTCGTCTTTGAGCCTCTACTGCGGCTTCATGAAGAACTGCTGCATCAGTTAAATCATCATCTGATTCAATGGATGCCGATTGAACATCTACTTGAGCTGCAGGATCAAGAAAAATAAGACTTAAATAACTTCAAAGAAAGGCAGAGTCAAGTCGGGGAGAGAAATATTAATCAAAAGTAAACGGTTCTTCTGCTGAACCATTTCCTTCCAGTTTTCAAGTTCGCTCGAACTTGGGTATGACTTGAGGGAAAGTTGGCTAAAAAGATGGTCGTGAGTTTCTCGCAAATCTCCTCCATATTTCTTGGTCCATTTGGCTTCCCACCAGGTGGAGAAGAGTGGAGTACATTCGAAGTTAAGAACTATGGACTTTCGGGCAGCCTGATTCATAACTTCCAGACTTCGTCGGGCAGCTCGAAAGGTCACCTCTGAAAGGGATGGTAACCGGAAGGAAGTGCCACAGTGGACATAATCAAAGAATAGGATAGGAATGGCTTGCCTAAATCCTAATTGCTTGCTACAAAAATTAGGGTGATACAATTCCAACCCACGATCATAGCGGTTGACATGAACTCCCCAGGCTATGTCTCTTGGTTAAATACAACTAATGAATTTCTCCCTACAAAATGAGGTGGCATCTTCCCCGAGAGCGTCTTGGAAGGCTTGGTCAGAGAACCAAGGATATCTCCTCAAAACTGAAGTGCCCCACTCCAAGTATGATCGGGTTCTACAAACTTTGAAGAAATAAAAACAGGCAAAAGTAGAGTGATCTGTAGAAGCGGCTTCAGCTAAGATTCGGGCAGGGGCCACACCTTCTGGGAACTCTAAGTTAATAGCCCGAAATTCTGGGAAATACCATTGGAGGCATATTTGGATCATCCATATGGGTCCATTCAGATTGGTTTCAAATGGCTCGCCTCGAGTCATTTAAAAAAAGACATGATAAAGATGAGAAAGAAGAAATGAACCTGTGGCTACATCATCAAAGTTGTGAAGGGCTTCCACTAAGGGGATTCATTCAACCTTCATCCCTTTAGATTTATTTGGAAAAACGTGCTTGTTGAGCCAATATAAAAGGAAATACATATGTTCCTGATCTTTATTGGCATAAGAGGAATCTGCACCAAAATTCTCCTTTACAAAAGGGATGAAACCCTTGAAAGAAGTCCCGTAACTCTTAAAGGTTGCAAAGTTGTATTCCAATCGAAGAAAAGAGGCGGAGGAACCGAAGCTTTCAGCAATTGAAGAGGAAGAGGGAACCCAGTCTTGGGTAACATCTACAATCCTGCCCGATGGTCTTAGCTCGAAGACTTGGGTTCGGGCTTGGCAATAATGGTAGTCTTTGAAAGAATTATTAATTCATAGATACCATTGTTCATCCACTTCTTCTTGAAGGTTGGCTCTAGTTCATCAATCCATTGAGCCCAAGCTGGGTCGTTCATTAGAGGACAACCACGACGATATGATGACCACTTAGATGAAAACATGCCCGTCTTGGCCAAGAAAGAATTTGGGGTAAACCAGTTACCCCTGGGCATATTATTCTCTATCACAGCAGAGACGTGAGAAATCCATGCAGGACCCAACAATTGTACCACGTGTGCTTCAAAGAAAAGTTGAGAACACAAACCTGCCCGAGGGCGATGCAATCCGTTAAGTAAGCGGCATAAAGTAGTGATGCCTTCACCAGATTTGTATGATAGCTGGACTTGACCGGATCCTGAAGCCATTTGATAAGTTTGGAAGAGGTACGACAAGAAGATGACAAGGGCAGAAGATATTGGGCAAAAAGCAAAATGGAGTCTGAAAATTTGAAAGAAGTAAAATATCTGGGAAGGTAAGAAATTTTAAAAGATGGGGATTTTCTAGTAGGGATAACTGATGATTCGTGGGTTAGTGGAGAGATTGCAGGTAAGTGACGGTTATTTTTGAAAAAATGCAAGTCCCAAGTAAAGGCGTGGGTATAAGGGGCGGCTATTCAATCAATATTGGTGCCTGGAATTCCAGCCTGAATATTAATTGAAGGGGGCACTGTTTGGGTTAAAACTTGAACTTTGGGCTCAAAAGAAAGTTAGCCCAAAAGAAGGTCTAGAAGGAAGGAAGCCCAAGGCCCAGCCGAAGCCCAGAAGAAGGAAGAAGCCATTTTCTCGACTAAGTGCAGATCACTTGAGTCACTTGCTCACCTACCTAGAAGTTAAATGGTGTAGACTAGCCAGCTAATCAGCCCAAAAGTATTTTACAATGGCAGTACAAGTAAAAAACTGATGAGTCACTACCCTTCAGCTGCATTCGGGCAAGATTGATGCTGCAGGTAGCCAAGCCAAATCATCTATAAAAAAGGGAAAGAGAAATCAAAGATAAGGACACTCAATCAAACAAACAAATACACAAACTCTGCTCAAGCCAGATTTGCATACGAAGCTGTAGTTAACACCAAGCCTTCATCCTTTTCAGGATCAACCTTCACCAAAAGCCTTTGTAAAAGCTCTGCTACCTTGTCTAAATCTTGCTGTAGTATTGATTCCCTCTTGTAAACTCATCTCCCAATCCCCCCTTTTAGCTTTCAAACCCTTTGTAAATCACAAAGAGAGGAAGTTGCAAGACGATCAGCCTTGCCCGACAAGGTGAAACCTTGCCTGACCCTCTTTGTTCTGTCCTTTCATTCATAAATCTAGTAATATGATGTATACTTCCATCTGTATTCAAGTTATTCTAGCAAGTTTATGATTAAAAGGTTTCTTGGTTCTTGAATTTGGTCGGTTTAATGGTGCCCAACCATGTAAAAGTAAAGTTGGAATCCACACTCATAGCTTGACCCGATCTAAGTTCTAACCTTTCGGGCATACAAGATTGATCAATCAAAAGTCCTTGGTCTCAAGGCATAAAAAAGAACTTTATGTGGACTTAACCCATCCACGACAGTCCTTGATAACAAGAAGTCCGAAGTTACTTGGGACGCAAGTAATCAGCCTATTTCTTAGTTTTACTTCTGTTATATTATGATTGCCACAGAACGCTTGAGTATAGAATTAATTCTGATGGGAAGCCTCAATGCCTATACCTAAGGCCATACAAAGACACCTATTTGGGTTCGTTTTGCTCTTCGGGCTCAGGTGATTAAAGTATAACAGTTGTAAGACTTCCGCAATAATGAAACAACCACTATATGTTCGAGTACTTGGTTAGTTTTGATTGCGAGCCTCAAGGCCTACACATAAGGCCCTAAAATGGCACCTTTCATAGCTAACTTGGTCTCTCGGGCATATACAATTAAACTAAACATCTGTTTTACATCTGTCATGCTAAATATGGCAGTGGCACGCCTGAACACTTAAAGTTAATTTTGATTGTGAGCCTTAAGGCCTACACCTAAGGCCCAACAAAGGCACCTTTCAGAATTAACTCTGTCATTCTCTTACAGCCCGCCAATAAGCAGAAGCCCGACAGACAATATCAACCGGCGCCAACCTCTTGGGGAGCTGTGTGCTCATTGGCCAGGAAACGTCCCTAGCGGAAATTCCTCCAGACGAACAAGAGGACTTCACCCATCCATTCGATGACACAAACTTGCTGAACCTGGTCAATAATGTCCCATTTAAACACTTGAAATCGGGAACCAATGAGTAAGGGGCAGGATACTATTTTAGCCTCACACGTGAGGCTTACTAACGAAGGAAGGGTGGAAGTTTTAATTCTTAACATAAATTCTAACTGATTTCATCACAAATTGGTTTAAATCTGAATTTTTTTATCTTCTAAATACCTTATAACAACTGAGACCATTTATCCGATTTAGCCAGGTACACAAAATCGAAAAAAAACATGTATGATAAAAATATATAAAATATGACCACATCATCACTCACACGGAAAACTTAATAAAGTTTATGTCAATAATTTTCACACCTCTTTTCGCTATCATCTTTTATGAATGTAGAAAAAAACAGTACAGTATTCAATTAATTAAAAGAGAATATGCCAAAACCCGCAAATAAAGTTTATGATCAAGTCGTCAAAAGGAGAAAGAAGTTTGTGATCAAGAAATCAAATTATAGAAAAGAAGGTTGTAATCAAGAAATCAAATTATCATGATGTAACCACAATTAAAGCTTGACTTGTAATACAAAGACAAATGAAACGAAGTGGTTGGAGTTTGGCATGATGATTAAAAAGTGGGGTATATTTTTTAAAACAAAAAAGTATTTGCAAATTGAAAACTTCTCCGTCGAGTAAGAAAAATAATTAAGCTGTTAAAAAATTAAAAACCTATCAATTTATGTTTTAAGTCACATTAGAAATGGAGGAGTAGCCTCTTAATTTGGTCACTACTAGGTGTTGATCACACTTGGAATTACATAAGCACATCCAAGCAGTTCCACATTGCTTTCAAATAAGGCCATGCTTTCTTCACTCACAGTCACCCATACTTCAATTCCACTGCAATTTCTTTTGTCCGTCAATACAATTATGTTCTTAATTGCAATATAAGCTACGCTCACCCATGACGGTTTTCCCCATCCGAAATCGGCTTCATAGAAAGGAAACCTAAACCAATTTGTGCAGCTATAAATCTCCATTTCGTCATTATTTTTTGGCATATTGTGCTTATCTTTGATTTCTTGCCATGCCTCATCAGAATCAGACAAGTTTTGCAGCATATTTTTCTTTCAATCCTTCAACGCTTTCTCTCAATTTAGCAAACAAGTCTTTTGGATTTATCACACTACTCTCTTCATCAGCCTTTATGTAAAGGAACCCAAAACATTCCCAGCAAAGTTATCTGGAAAGGGAGGCACAACCCTTTTGCGCAAGTTCACATCTTGACAGAAAAAATGGAGGCCCTTGCTTCCCCAAGTTTGCTCTCGATGCTTTGGTTGCACGCTTCCAAATGAGTGCTGAAACCGCTTCTACGCGTGTAGGTTTGGGAACAACTGAACTGGCTATTTCAGATTGGAGAGTGGCAATCTGCGAGGCATCAAATACATACCTTTGTGTTATGCATTTTTCTTTGATGACTTCCCTTGCTGGTGGCTGTGATGAGTTTGAAAATCCTATTGGTGGAAAAAGAGATGCAGCACCAAAAAAGTTTAGTACCTGATCACTGTCACTTGACTCAAGGGCTATTGTGGCCCAACAATATATGAATGTGCGTAGTGTGGATGCATCAGCAATCCTAGTGAAATGCTCAACCCAATTGCCATTCCACCACACTCAAACAAGTTAACTCGGACAAAAAGCAACCAGCCTGTGCCTGCTTCTTTGGATTCAATTCCAATTGGCAGGAATCGTTTCAATATCTGGCCACCAGAGTTTTCCAAAACATCCAACAAGCAACAGCGGATTCACGCTTTGCTGAATGCAGTTCCATCACTCAACTATGGAATTACCTTCCACAATCATTCCTGCTAAAGGGTAAAAGTGAGTGAGAGTTTTAGCTAATGATTCTATTAGATGCCGTCATCTTTCATCTACGGCATAGCATGGTGGCGAGTGATGACCTTACTAGTAGTAGTGGTAGTGCTGGTAATAGAATAGAAGAGGAGTGGGGTGTAAATTACAATAGCCATCTGACCGAAAACAGAGAGTTCATAACTTCTCAAGTGATGAGGAGTTGAGGTGGATGGTTTAATTGTTTGCCACTCAATAATTTCTACCTAGATTTCT
This sequence comes from Malus sylvestris, assembly GCF_916048215.2. NCBI lineage: Eukaryota > Viridiplantae > Streptophyta > Magnoliopsida > Rosales > Rosaceae > Malus > Malus sylvestris. The sequence goes on from NC_062269.1 coordinate 31,967,287, forward strand.
GTGGCCATCTTACCTAGCTCTTATCTGAAATAACTCTTGGTATTTCATTTCTTAATGAATAAGGAATTACAATCAGGTTTATATACACTTTGGAAAATAGCTTAGTGACTAATTAAGATTAGTTAACTAACTAAACTAGGATTAGTTACATGGACAGTTGTAACAAACTTATAACATTATTACAACTAGCTATTATGTAGCTCTTTACACCCCCTCAAGCTGATCGGAGAAGGGCCAGGAGAAAGCTTGGACTAGAGATATTGAAATCGAGCTTTAGACAAAGACTTGGTATGTATGTCAACAACTTGATGTTGAGTATTAATATATTGCACTCGAAGCAGTTTGGCAAGAACAAGTTCACGAATGTAGTGATAATCAATTTCCACGTGCTTTGTGTGAGCATGGAAAATTGGATTAGAAGCCAGAGAGATTGCAGAAACGTTGTCACACCAAAGTTTAGGAATAGTGGAGAGTTGGAAGGCTACATTTTGAAAATTTTACACACCCAAGTTAGTTCAGCTGCAGTATGTGCAAGAGATCTATATTCAACCTCGGTAAAAGATCGAGCAACAACATGTTGCTTTTCGGCACTCAACTGATTAGGTTTTTGCCCAAATAGATGCAATATCCACTGGTGGATCGTCGATCAAACACATAGCTTACCCAATCGGCAATAGAGAAGGCTGTAAGATGCAATGGGCCTTTCTTAAACCACATACCTTGATCAATGGTACCCTTTAAAAATCGTAGTATTCTTTTGACACCTTGAAAGTGTGAATCCCTTTTTTGGTACAATGAAGAAATTGGCAGACTTGATTCACTGCAAAGGAAATATCAGGTCTTGTCCAATTAAGATACTGTAATGCCCCTACTATCGATCTGTACTCTGTTTGATTAGCCAAAGGAACACCAACATGATCAAGTTTCTGTGTTCATAAAGGAGTAACACATGGTTTGCATCATTCCATATGTGTCTTGACTAAGAGATCTAAAGCATACTTGCCTTGAGACAGAAAAATAACCTCAGGAGATCTGTGCACTTCTAAGCCAAGAAAGTAATGTAAGGATCCTAAATCCTTAACTGGAAATAAGGAACTAAGTTGCTGAATAAAGTGTTGACATAGAGAAGTATTGGGGCCAGTTACCAGAATGTCATCCACATAAATAAGAATAGCACAGGGAATGGCTGAAGTTTCACAAATAGAGAGCAATCCGATTGAGAATTTGTGAAACCAAGTAAAGCCAGAGTTTGAAAAAGCTTATCATACCATGCCCGAGGGGCTTGCTTTAATCCATAAAGGTATTTGTTGAGCTTGCAGACATAGGATGGATTGGAGGAATCAATGAAACTGGGAGGTTGTTGCATAAAGACTTTTTCTTGGAGAGTACCATGGAGAAAGGCATTGCTTATGTCAAGTTGGTTTTAAAACCAATCATGTTGCAAAGCAAGAGTGAGAAGAATGCAAATTGTAATAGGTTTGGCAACAGGGTTGAAGGTTTCCTTGAAATCAATTCATTCTTGTTGATGGAAACCTTTAGCAACAAGGCGGGCTTTGTATTTGTCAATGGAGCCATCATGTTTCCTTTTTATACCGAATACCCACTTGTAGCCTACTAGATTTTGATGTGGAGATGATGGTACAAGAGTCTAGGTGCATGTGGATTGAAGAGCCTGAAACTTTTTAAGCATTGCTTTGTGCCAGTGCTCATGTTTGGAGGCTTGTAGAAATGTTGTAGGTACAAATGAACCTGGATCAATAGGGTGTTTAGTTGCTACCAAAGCTTTAGGCTTGAAAATTCCAGCTTTAGATCTGGTTATCATGGGATGATTATTGGTAGGAGCTGAAACTAAAACTGGAGGAGGAAAAGTGGAATGCTCCTGAGAACTAGTTGTTGATGTAGACTCCTGAGATTGTTGTTGATGGTGTGGGGAAGGTGAAGAAGTGTAAGTAGAATAGTATGTACGCTATCCCATAGATGAGTGTGATTCTTGTGCTGCAGATGTGCGTAATTGAGGAAATGGCAGGAGAAACTCAGTTGGTATGGTTAATGTTGTAGAAGAAGACCACTGAGAAGAACCTCTAGGAAGTGAAGAAGGATCACGAAATGGAAAATGATCTTCATTAAAGAGAACATGCCGTGAAATATATACCCTTTTTAAGAGGACATCTAAACAGCTATAGCCTTTATGTTGAAGGCTATATCCCAGAAAAACGCCTTGTGTACTTTTACCATCCAACTTGGAGTGCACATAGGGTTTGAGCCAAGGATAGCAACTACGGCCAACAACCTTCAACTTGGAATAATTAGGAGGCTTGTTGAAGATAATTTCCCATGGAGATTGATATGAACCAGAAATAGGCAGCCGATTGATAAGATATAAAGCAATAGAAAATGCTTCTACCCAGAATCTGTGTGGAACTTTAGAACGAACAAGAAGTGTCCTTGCAGTCACAGTGAGATGTCTGTGCTTGCGTTCAACATTCCCATTTTGCTCAAGTGTATGGGGACAACTAAATTGATGAGAAATACCTTGCTAGAGTAAGAAAGAACTAAATGCAGAACTTGTAAATTCACCCCCTGAATCAGTTCTGAAAGTCTTGATTTTATTTCCAAGTAGATTTTCAACATAGGTTTTAAAAATTACAAAGATAGAGAAAACTTCAAACTTTGCTTTTAAAGGAAACAACTAGCTATATTTACTATACTCATCCACAAAGAGTACCTAGTACTTATAACCACTGATAGATGAAACTGGACAGGGACCCCAGACATCACAATGAACTAACTCCAAGCTATAAGAAACGATAGTAGTGCTATATGAAAATGGCAACTTGTGATTTTTGCTAATGGCACAGTCTACACAAAAAAAAAAAAAAAAAAAAAAAAAAATAACAAAAGCAAAACTATCATGAACAAGTTTATTAGTATGTGGAATCCTTCTGAGAATGGTTGTGGAGGGATGACCAAGCCTGTTATACCATTGTTGTAAATAAGTTTTAGTCCTAACAAGAGCAGAAGGTGAAGCTTTAAGTGGTTGACCTTGTAAGGGATAGAAGCCATTCCTAACTGGGCCCCGAAAAAACATCTTCCCAGGGGAATGGTCCTTGATAACAGAACCATCAAAATCAAGGGTTAAAAAGCAATAATTATCCCTTAAAAACTGATACACAGAGAGCAAATTAAATTGCATCATTGGTACATGAAGAACATTATTTAAGTGAAAAGCAACATGTGGGGTTTGAAGAACAGAAGAATCGGTGTGCTGAATTGCCATACATTTTCCATCACCAACATAGACCTTGTCTTCACCAGAGTACGGAGTGGGAGAAGAGATTGCTGCAATGTCATTAGTGACATGCGAAGTAGCTCCAGAATCTAGAAGTCATTGAGGCTGAGAAGAAGAAGCAATGTTGACACATATGGCAGTAAGCTAAGCAGGTGAAATTTGCCAGCAAAAGCATGATTCATTCGAGCATAGCAGTCAAATGAATTGCAAATTTGACAGGGAGACTGGTTGCTAGAATTTTGACTGTAACCACCAGAATTGCGATTTAAGTTACCATAATTTCAATTAGAGTTACCATTGCCAGTTCCATAATTGTTGTAATTGCCATGATAATTGCGTCTTCCTCGATTGTTTTTCTAAAAGTTACCATTATTGCGATTGTTGCGCTGAAAATTGTTGCGATTATTAGAATTCCCATATGCTTGTGAGAAGGAGGGCGTGGGTAAAAGACCTTGCTGGAATTGTGGAGCTTAAGCAGCAAAGGCTTGAAATGGTTCTGCAATAGCAGAGGAATGAGCTTTCTTTTTCCAAAGCATGAAAATTTCTTTGTTCATTAGTAGGCCATGAAGTTCATCTAAGGAAGTAGATGAAATGCGAAGCATGCTAGAATCAATGAATGATTATCAGATAGACCATTAAGGATTACAACAATGAGATTTGGTTCAGAATTTGGGGCTCCGGCAGCTATAAGAGCATCTGAAATGCCTTTGATACGCTGCAGATAATCAGAGATTGAGAGATCACCTTTCTGAATTGCATGAAGATGCGATCGTCGCTGATGAATGTGAGCAGCCGAGACTCCACCAAAACACTGTTCAAGATTCTGCCATAATTCTCGAGATGAAGTTACATCGACGCTGAACGAAATTAGATCTTCAGAAAGAGTAGAATTCAACCACATCAGGATATTTTGATCATTTTCATACTAGATCTTGAAATTAGGGTTAGGAATTCCAGGAGTCACACCAGAGGGATCAAGAAGGAAAGGCGGTGGACATTTCTCAAATCCATCGATGATGCCTGTAAGTTTATATTGGCGAAAGATCGGAGCAAAGAGAGCTTTCCAGGCCAGACAATTGTCCCTTTTAAACTTTGTAGGAACCATACAACTGATGTTTTGGATGGAAATCGAAGAGATCGAAGAAGAATTCGAAGAATTAGGGTTGATCATATGTGAAATAACTCTTGGTATTTCATTTCTTAATGAATAAGGAATTACAATCAAGTTTATATACACTTTGGAAAATAGCTTAGTGACTAATTAAGCTTCGTTTACTAACTAAACTAGGATTAGTTACATGGACAGTTGTAACAAACTTATAACAATATTACAACTAGCTATTATCTAGCTCTTAGCTCTAGGTAGATGATGCCTTACTAGATATGAACTGATCATAAAATATGTATAGACTCTCTTTACTATTTACCAAGAGCGCTCAAGTGCTAACAAGTTAGCTAGTGTTTACGACGCTACATTACTGCAAAACCATTTACTAGTGTCGCTATGATAACCGATAAGAAACGTATATTACTGTCAACTTTTAAGCAAAATTCGACAGAAAATGGATGCAGTGGCAGATATAATAAGCAACATAATTGCCAGCATCAGGAAATGAATTTTCCACAGAAAATACTCTAAAACTGACAGAAATTGTGTCGGATATAACCAACAGAGAATATATTAATAATGAATAAATAAGAGCATTTCTGTCGGCTAAAACCGATAGGAACTTCTGTCAGATATAATCGACAGAGAATTTATTAATAAGAATAAATAAAAACACTATTGTCGGATAAAACCGACATAAAATATATTAATAATAATAAAAATATAAACAACCACTTTTTGTTGATATTGCAGCAATTTACGTGCTTTTTTGTTGTACTTATTCTGTGTTCTCTTTGTTTTTCATGCTGACCTTGTTTTTACCCCCACTTGTTTGTGTTAATGCAGCAGTTGGAAGCCTCTTGACGCGGTAGTCCCCGACACAACTAACAACAGGCAGAGGCAGGAAGAAGGGGAGAAATGCGGAGACTTGGAGGAAAAACAAGCACTATTCATACCCAAAGACTTGACTATGTAAAGCTTGCCATATTTGAATCCAACACCTTGACATCGTCCTGCAAACTCAAGAGTTTCCCTTATAGTCATCTCTACCGCGTGCCAATCATGTTGGCTAACATAAGCAGATGCTCTAGCTGATACATTTATGGTGGATAACAGATCCGAAGACTCCATTGGAGAAGAGGTGTTGATGAGGAAGATTCAGAAGAGGAAGAGGAAAATGAAGGTGCAATTAAGTTCAATGACTAGGTTTTTTGAGAACTTGGTGAAGCAGGTTGTGGATCACCAAGAGAATCTTAATAAGAAGTATTTGGAAGTGATTGAAAAAATGGAAAAAGAGAGAAGGGAGAGAGAAGAAGCATGGAGATGTCAAGCGGAGGAGAACCATAAGAGAGAAGAGAAGAGAAGGAAATGTGGAGAGGAGAAAAGGGGGAAGGGAGAAGGCATCGATTCAAGGAAGAGATAGAGGGGTTTTATGTTGGAAATTTTTTCATTACTGTTGATTATAATTGACAAAAAAAAAATGGTGGCAAAAATCCCCCCAAAATTCCATCCCAAAATTTTAAATTCCCTCCCAAAATTCTAAATTGCATCAAAAAATTTTGTTACAATTTAAAAAAATAAAATAATAATTGTTTGGTTTTATAAATAAATAAATAGTATGTATTTAAATAGAATAAGTTTTTTTTAATTAAATAAATAATTGTTTGGTTTAATAGATAATAACCCATGTAAAATATGAAATAAAGAAACAAAATAAAATTTTAGCACAAATTAAATATTGTCTAATCAATACTTGAAAAACATAAATAAAAATTTAGCACAAATTACTTTTCTCACTTCAAAATTTAGGCAAATTTAACGGAGATATGCATTATACGAAACTAGTTTCAATGATCTAACCATCAAACTTGTTTGTAGATACTACAAGATCGCATACGTAAAAAATCACAAAAAAAAAAAACATTAAGAGATTAGGTAACGGAACAAAAGTTTTTAACGGTTATAAGCGAAAAATCACAATTTAACGGTTATTTTAGCTCAAGTTTTGATGATTTTTTACAGTTACACTTCTCGACCCTATAAGAATGCAATGAACAAATTCAATATTCAATTTAAAATATTTACACTAGTGGATAACACAAAATCTTATTTTATACTTAATGGAAGTATAATATTAACTCTAAGTGTTTGTTTAATCTACCATTTTGACGTGATATGTATTCTACGAAACTTTTTTCAACGATCCAACCGTCAAACTTATTTGTACACACTCCAAGATTGCATACATAAAAAATTGTAAAAAAACAAACATTCAGATATTACGTAATGGAACAAAAGTTTTCGACGGTTATAAACGAAAACTCATAATTTAACGGTTATTTTAGCTCCAATTTTAATGATTTTTTACAGCTACACTCCTTGACCCTATAAGAATGCAATGAATAAATTTGATCTTCAATTTAAAATATTTACACTAGTGGATACTACAAAATCTTATTTTATTCTTAATGGAAGTATAACATTAACTCTTAAGTGTTTATTTAATCTACTGTTTTGATGCGATACATATTCTATGAAACTTTTTTCAATGATCTCTAGCCGTCAAACTTGTTTGTACACACTCCGAGATCACATATATAAAAAATCACAATAAACAAACATTCAGAGATAAGGTAACAAAACAAAAGTTTTCGACGGTTATAAACGAAAAATCACAATTTAACGGTTATTTTAGCTCCGATTTTGATGATTTTTTACAGCTACACTCCTCGACCCTATAAGAATGCATTGAACAAATTAGATCTTCAATTTCAAAAATATTTACACTGGATACCACAAAATCTTATTTTATACTTGATGGGGAAGTATAACATTAACTCTAAGTGTTGGTTTAATCTACCGTTTTGATGCTATATGCATTATTTGAAAAGTTTTTCAACGATTCAACCGTCAAACTTGTTTGTACACACTTCAAAATCGCATACGTAAAAAATCGCAAAAAAGAAACATTCATAAATTAGGTAACGGAACAAAAGTTTTCAATGGTTATAAATGAAAAATCAGAATTTAACGGTTATTTTAGCTCTGATTTTGATGATTTTTTGCAGTAACACTCCTCGATCCTATAAGAATGCAATGAATGAATTCGATCTTCAATTTAAAATATTTACATTAGTGGATAAATCTGATTTTATACTTAATGAAAGTATAACATTAACTCTTAAGTGTTTGTTAAATCTATCAATTTGATAAGATATGCATTCTACGAAACTAGTTTCAATGATCCAACCGTCAAATATGTTTGTATACACTCCGAGATAACATGTGTAAAAAATCGCAAAAAAAATAAATAAATAAAAAAATAAAAAAATTCAGAGATTAGGTAACGGGACCATGAGTGAAAAAAAAAATTCAGAGATTATTCTAACGGCCGTCCAAAATTTTGCTTTATTCATGTTGGTTATATCTGACAGGGTCATGAGTGAAAAAAATATATTTAAAGCATGTGTTTATGTATCTTTTTTTAATCAATATAACATCTTAAAATAATAAAATAGTCAATTTTTGTCGGTTATAACTGCTACCATTAACTTAAAAAGGCAGGAATATATTAAAAATATTTAAAAATATATCCATTGAAATTTATATCGGATATAACCGACATCATTTTATTGTTATCCGACACTAACTGAATGATGTGTTGTATATCTTTTATTCAACATAATGACTTATTAAACCGTCACCAGCATCCGACACCTAAAGCTAATATTGTAGTAATGCTAGACATGTTTGTACATATAGCGATGCTACGCGTGGTGCCAAACTCTACTATGTATGCATAATAATTAAAAAACAAATCCGGTCTTTTATTAAGAAAAGTCAATGACTAAAAGCAACACAATGTTAACCACTCCACAAAGAGAACGACATCACCCCAATAATTGAAAGAGACAAGAGGATACTAATTAATTACAGTCATATAGATAAGCATCTGCAAGCAAGCGGCTCCTGACTGCTTTTAGCTATGGCTGTGACTTCTTTTGAAGCCAACTGAGCTGGTATGCCATTGCCATCTTCGAAGATCACGGTTCATGTATTAGATAATAATTGAAATACACACAGGGTGAAACATATCTGCTTCATTCATTAATTGTTCTAATATAAAGCTGAAAACATATCAATTTTATTGAAGATACAGTACAGACCATTAAGGAGCAAAAAGTAATGAAAACGCAGACAGTAGAAGCATCGAAAAAACAATTTAAACCTATACAATCACATCCATCTAAGAACCGCAAGAGGATGTTAATTAAATGACAGGCGGATTCACAGAAGCATATGCAAGCAGGTCTTCATGTCTTTCAATTATGGCCATGTCTTCTTCTGTGAAAGTCAACAACGCTTCCACGCCAAAACCATCACTTGAGTCCATCAATATAATCGTATTCTTGAATTCACTACTACGAGTACTCACCCATGACGGCTGCCCCCATCCAAAATTTGTTTCATAGAAGGGAAACCTGCACCAACTGCTACAAGTATAGATCACTATACTGTCATTTATCAGGATATTCCCGTACTCTTTGACACTTTGAAGTGCATCCTCACAACCAACATTGTTAGGATACTTTTCTTTATGTTCCTCGATGCCTTTCCTGAATTTTGCAACCAATCTTTCCAGATCCACCTCACTCTCCGTACTCATTGCTGCAAAGTACGACAAAAAGTTCCCCAATATGTTTTCCACCAAGGTTTTCCCTGATCTTTTTCTCATGTTCACCACTTGAGACCACACAGATGGTTTTGTAAAACCCAAGTTTGATCTTGAAGCTTCCATTGCGCATTTCCAAATGAGCGCTGACACAACTTCAACTCGCGTAGGATTTGGCACGGTTGCACTGGCAGCTTTGGACCTGAGGGCAGCAATCTTTGAGGCATCGAACACGAATCTTTTTCCTATACCCTTTTCTTGAGGAAATTCCATGGTTCCTTGCTGCGAATTGAAGATATCTTGCGGTGGGAAGATAGTAGCTGCAATGCCAAATTCTGGAGAAGGCACTGCATGGTCAGTAGCACCTGCCGAGCCAAGGGCAATTGCGGTCCAGCTTTTGATGAATGCGCTGAGTGTAGAAGCATCAGCGACCTTATGTGAAATACTAATCCCAATTGCCAATCCACCACATTTAAATGAGCTGACCTGCACTAGAAGAAGATGGCCTGTCTCTGCTTGTTTGGAATCTATTGAAGTTGGAATCAACTGTCCTAAGATCTGGAAATCAGGTTTGTCCAAAATCTTCGATATGGGACAGTTGACTTGGGCTTCAATCAATCCAGCCCCATGGTCACTGCAGCTGATCGAAACATTAAATATGAATTCTCCTGCAAAGGGGTAGAAGTGAGTGAGGGCTTCAGATAACGATCTTTTTAGAAGGCCGAATCTATCAGCAAACAAAGCATGGTGATCGATACTGGCCTCATCACCGCCGTTGGGATAGAAGAGAATTAGTGGGACATAAATTTCAGGAGTAAGCTGATCATAACCAGAGAGGCTGGAAGTTTTAAGGTGGTGAGGAGTTGGAGAGGAAGGCTTAATTGTTTCCTTGTGGAGGATTTCAACCTTGATCTCTGAAGCCATCTTTTGCTCTACACTAGAGTTGCATAACAGAGGTCCTCCATATATAATTCAACACAAAAAGTCAGTACCTGTGGGATGAAATCAAAGTTATTTATTTTATTCAGTTTCTTGTATACATCAACAATTTCTAGAAGGGTTTTGGTGATAATCAACCCCAATCATTGGCCAATGGCCAAAAGTTGTTGGCCTTAGGCGCCGTAACATCTTTGCTTACGATGGTAGGCATAAACATACGTCCAAGATGAAAAAAAGTAAATAATAAGCAAGATATAGGCCAGCATGTCGGCACTCTGAGCCCCGCAGCTGCGCGTGGGCGCGCATGGTTTAATTGTTTCTTTGTGAAGGACTTCAACCTTCATTTCTGAAGCCATCTTTTGCTTCACACTTGAATTTCATAACAAAGAACCTGCATATATACACAGATTTAGACGGCTGCAGCTCCTGTGCGATGAAATTCAAGTTCATTATTTTGTTGTATTCATTTTATTTATATTTCCTAAATATTATATATACGTACATGATTGATGTGTCAGAAAAGATAGGGAAAATGATTGCCTTTTTGAAATCCCTTTTGACCTTGTACTCTCATCGACCCAACTACTTAATTCTGTCTCTTAATTCTTTTTTGTAGCAATCACCAAATTCGTTCTCAATATTATTAGAACACTTGTGAAGGGAAAAAGTTGAGAGTAGGACGAGTTTATCGTATTAATGCTTTAGAAGGCACATGACTGTCTCTGACATTTTGAGGACTTTGTGTGCAATTTAATAAAAAAAACCCTCTTTATAAAATTTAAAAAAAAATCGACATATTTATACATAATTCAAAAATCAATATTCAAACTTTAATTGAAATCAACATCTCACTCTTACTAATTGAATAATCTCCTATTGCCATGAAATTATAATTTAGGGTTCATCAATAAAAAATGGAGCACGACTGAAAGATAGATACAAAAATATGCTTGTGTTTGTGGAAGAAAGTAATACACAACTTAGTTTTTTTATTACTAAAGAGAAGTGGAAGAAAGTAATACATAAGTTTTTTATTGCTTGAGAAAAGTGGAAAATTAATATATTGAGTATAAATTACCACTTTAATTCTTGAAGATGATTAAAATTTAATATAAACATGGTTGTTGACAAACCCCGACCTGAAATGTCCACCTAGACTCCGAATCGAGCTGTGTTAGCCGACACCAAGAGGGTGACGAAGCCATAAAGTGTAGTGATGTGGAAAATGTGAATAAATTTAAACCTAAAAGTGCCTAAATATAAGAGCGTTGGTGAGTGGGAATGAACTCATTTGACACGTGATGTCAAAGCATAAGTAAAGTACAGTAAAGTAGGATAAAAATTATACCATGGAAGGTAACCAACTACACCAAGATTTGCCAAGAATCCTCGTTGACACGAAAACACAGCTACTAAACCTGGAAAGGCGAAAAACAAGGGTGAGTAGGCCTAAAAATAAAGCTTTACAAAAATCTTTTTGAAAACATTATAACCCATCGCCGTAAAATCAGTATAGTTTCCAAAATATACATACTACGTATAGTATGAAAATACTTATCATAGCCTGCAATATCTCAAGACTCCAATACGTCACAAATTTCGTAGATAAGCATATAACTTCTAGTAATCACAATATCTCGTAGAAATAAATACATCACATCGAGTGTTCATCGACATATGCTGACACATGAGTTCATGCAGAGGTATTCTGAGATGAACATGACCTGCGTGTATTAATGATATATGTTTTAGTACTATAATCATGTGAAGACTGGTGTTATGCGCGTCACATACGAGTCCTAATTGCCTATAGCAATCTAGGATATGACTAGCACTTATAATGGATCCAAAGTGAGCGTACGATGCGATGTGAACATACACGTGAAAGATTGGCCCTGACCTGGGCGAGTACTAACATCAGTGCAACAAACGATGAGCAGATAACATAAATATAGTCATGCCACAGTGATTCGATAATTCTAGTCAACATAATATTATTCACAACCATAAATATAATTAAGGCATCAATAATAAGATACATACATGTGTATCCCGTAGGATGTAGCATAACGTTATAATTTTCTATCAAAGCGCTAAATCTTATAAACGTTACACTAATCTAGGTGTATTGTGTTATAATTTCCAACAATTATATATATACTATATAAAAGAAAATACTCACTCACAGGTACTTACACTGTCACCTCCGTTCGAGCTAAGAAGGCCGGAGTCTTCGGTAGTAATTGCACCTAAGCATAATATTGGGGTCCATTAGTAAAACAGAATTAAAGCATTTGAATTTGGAGAAACGGACGACGGATTTGGAATCAGCACGTCGAAATACGCTAAGAAGGATCCCGTGCAATTTTCATAAAATGTCAACGAAAAGTCAACCGAGACGCCCAGGTGGTCAATTATGTTAAAACTTTGAAATTTCACTAAATGTATGTCAAAAACGAACTCGGGGCGTCGAAATTAGTCTAAGAGGGTTTTTGAAAAATTTTCAAAAAAGTCAACATAAGGAATATTTCAGAGAATATTCCAGGAATATTCCTGATCCACATTGAATTGGGCTGGGCCAGATCCTAGGTTCAGATCCAATTTGGGTCTCGAATCTGGGCTTCCTTTCTCTTTTTTTATTTTTTATTTTTCTTCTTCTCCGGCCGGTTGCCGCTACAACCGTCGGGAATAATCCCATCTCCAACCACACGAAATCTTCACTAAACCTAGCCTTCCAATATATCAAATTGAAGCTCAGAGGACAAGGAATCGAAATATACCTTTGTTTCCTCGGCAGTGGCAGGAGTTGGCCGGAAAACGGCTCGAAGCAGCCGAAAAATCTAGGATGTCTTCCCTACAACGGTTATGTACTAAAACCCACATCAAGACCCTTAAGAAAGCTAGAAACATATACTAAAACATGATCCAAGAATTTTTAGGTTATTCTCAAAGCTTACTCTCGTTGGAAGTTTGTGAACTCGCCAGAAAATATGGCGGCGTTCCCCTTTGCATTTCTGTGTAGTGTGCACGGAGTCTAGAGAGTGAGAAATCCGAGGGAGAGAATGTAGTGCATTGTTTTGTGGTTGAAGCTCGTTGAAACGACGATGGTGTTGGCTTGATTTCGAGGTTTCACCAAGAGGACAAGAAAGATAGAGAACTAAGATAGATTTAGAGGTGAGAGAGAGTGAGCTGAGAGAGATAAGAGGGCAGAAGAGTGTTTGAGAGAAAAAGGAGCAGTGTGAGGTGGTGATCTGGGTGTGATGCTCGCCAGAGTCGGTGAAAGTGACGTTGGTGCTGTGCTTCACAAAGGATGGGAGAATTCCGGGTGAGAGAGAGCTCTTCGGGAGAGAGAGAAAGGGAGAGAAGTGAGGTGGCAACCAATGAGACCCTAAGGGCATTTGGAAAGGAACAGGGGAGTGAGGGGAAAAAGTGGGGTGTGGGCCCCTTTGGCACACAACTTAAGGTCACCAATGAAGAAACCGAAAAATATCTCATGTAACGTGAATTTACCAAAACTCCCATCACTCTGTAATTTGTACAATTTTCGTTGTAACTCCAAATTCAATTCCGCTTACGCCTATGCGTTCCTTCCGTCGAGTACTTCGATAATACGGTAAAATAATAGCTCATACGCTTCCCGAAAAGACGATCAAAGAAAGTCACAATCTTTCTTCTAAGGGCATTTTGGTCAACTCACACTTTTAAAATTTATAAAATCATAAAATTAGGGACATGTTGTCATAATCTGCCCACCTTAAAAAACAATTTGTCCCCGAAATTTGAAATAAGTTGTTGTACATAAAAGATTAAGACAGAAAGAAAAAAAAAAACATATATAGAATAAATCAAGCTAGAGCGGTTGCATCAAAGAGAATGTCATTCTGCCGCGATCGGATTGCAATGATTCCTCTTTCATGCCTCCAAACTCAAACTTTCATTCTCCTTCAATATAATACCAAAATATAATATTGTTATAAAAACATAAGGTCAAAAATAGATATATAAAAACATAACGTCAAAATACATATATACATTAACGTAGACATAATTGGTATTGAAATCAAAACTGAACATAGAAAAATTTCACCTACACACTTGTAGGGTCACGTACTTTGAGAATAAGTGTAGTATCTTTGGGTCAGGCCCAAACAATAAATAAATAATTAAAAATACTAACGTAAAAGGACCTACTTGTCCACTTGCTTAACGAACATAACGAATAAGTTATCGATATTACAGTCTGCAGCTCGCGATATCGACAACTCATTGTTGTCTTGATAAGCAAGCAAAAAATTCACGAGGGTGCAATATTACCATCTTACCTCTTATGAGGAAATACATATAAATTGTCTGATTAGCGCATCAACTACGCTCACGTGCTACCCTTTCAGGTGACAACACAAATAGCACACAATTTTCTAAATTGTAATCTTGATTATTCAAATACCTATTTGTAATACTCCTCTATCAATCATGTGCTATGCATAAAATCTCCATACACATCTCAAATGGTGTCATACTCAAAATCAAAAGTGTAACTATAGTTACACACAACTCTAACAAAGATAAGTGTCAATCATAACCATGCTAAAACTACGAAACAAACAAACACAACATGTACATTAAGGTCTGGATGGTTCGTTCATACTGGCTGTTAGTTTGAGGGTGAAATGTTGTACTGGACAAAAACTTAGTACTCATAGCCTTCAAGAAGACTTCCCAAAACTTGGAAGTGAAACGCGTGTCACAGTGAGATACAGTAGTGATATGCACACCATGTAGTCGAATAATGTAGTTCACAACACCTTAGCGAGTAGATTCATAGTGAATTTATCTCGAATTTAGCAAAAAATTATGTCGAAAAAGCTAAAAGAACACTTAAGAATTTAAGAGTCAAAACAAGTCCATCAAATTTAAAGTATAAGGCAACTGGATTGAATGCATAACATGTCGCTACAACGGTAGCTTCCGGAATATTCAATCACCAGCAGAGTATTTGTTGGGTGAATCAAGGATTAATGGTCATAACTAAAATTTTAACATCAGTGGTTCTTTTAGATAGTTTATCTGCATCAGAAATAATACGAAGTGCAGTAGGGTAGACTTGTACCCAAGCTTGACTGGAATGCCTTCTGACATAGAAAGGTGATTATGAAATCATATTCAGAATATACGCTGATCAAAACATAGAAAACCCGATAAATTCAAGAATGAGTAATTTTACCAAGTGATCTAAAATGTAGTCCCTTTAGACCAAGGGAAAGTTAGTTGACTTGTCAGGTCAGCCGATAATCACCGAAACATCATCATAATCTCCACATGTACAAGATATCTCGTACCAGGAGCTTATGGTGATATTTCTCATCTCCATTTGGATACAGGAAGTGATTATAACCACTAAAACAATTTCTTGATGATTTCTTCAATGCAGCAATCCCTAACATCCTACAAGGTTATGTGATATTTCTTAAAAAACTTAGCGTTGATTGGATGCATCTGTAAGCTTATTTCCATATCTGCCAAGTAATATCCTCCTTTGTCAAGTACTTGGTTGATAATGAAATGACCCTCCCAAGTCGAGCTCCACTTCCCAAAGCCTCTAACTTGAGCTCCCAAAGGCAAAATTGCCTTCCAAATTAACTCTCATTCCTTGAAGGTCTTTAATTTTACCTTCTTGTTGTATGCTCGGGCAATAACTCTCTTCCCCTTTTGAATTCTATCTAGAGCTTCAATTCGGGCTGCATCTAGATCTTCAACTCCTTGACACATAGCCTGAATGTATTATTCACTGTGTAGCCTGAATTGGTTCTGAACCTAAAGGAACTCATATTAATCTTCATAGGGAGTACAACGTCTTGCCCAAAGGTTAGAGCATAAAGAGTAGTTCTAGTTGTTGCCCTCTTAGAAGTTCTATAAGCCCACAAAGTTTCTCCTAATTTCTCATGCCACTTTTCTAGACTCTCAGCCACCATTCTTTTAATAATGTTCACCAAGATCTTGTTGCTGGCTTCTGCTTGACCATTTGATTGGGGGTAGTAAGGACTAGACTGAATCATCTTTATCTTGAACTTACTTGCAAATTCCTCTACTTCTTTTGAAATAAAAGATGACCCGCGGTCTGTGACAATTGTTTCGGGCATCCCAAATCTGTGTAAGATCTTGATTTCAATGAACTTCTTGACTGTGGTTGATGTGATAATCTTTACAGTTGAAGCTTCTACCCACTTGGTGAAGTAATCTGTCGCCATAATTATGAACATATGTCCCTTGTTAGAGGTTGGGTGAATTTGCCTGATGAAGTCCATTGCCCATCCTCTGAAAGGCCAAAGTTTGACCATGGGGTTCAAGGGTATTGAGGGCATATGTTGGCGAGGTCCATGCCTTTGACATTCTTCTCACCCTTGGGCATAAGCCTTGCAGTCTCAAGCCAGAAATAGCCATATCTTCTAAGCAACCATCTCATCTTAGTTCCAGCCTGATATGCCCAATAGATTCCTTCATGTACTTCGGCCATTACCCTTATTGATTCTTCTTAGCCTAAACATTTCAGCAAAAGTCCATCTGGAGTCTTTCTTAATAGATTTCCCACCCACAAAACATACTTAGTTGCTTGTTGTCTATTTTTCTTACTTGTGGGGAATGATGGATCTTTCAAATACTAAACAATAAGTGTCCTTCAATCTTCTCTCTCTATTTCTTCAGTCACCAAATCTAGGCTGAATCCCCTTTTAAAGATAGAGGGGATATCCTCTTTTGAACTTATATATCCCATTCGAACTTCCTTTCTTGGTTCTATGCTCCAGAAGCTAATTGTGTTATCTCATTGGCAATCGTGTTTGATTATCTGGGAATATGGTTGACAGATATTTTAGTGCCCCAATAGCTCACTAGTTGTGTGGATGCTAAATAGTAACTTGCCATGGTGATGTGTCTACACTTGTATTCTCCATTTAACTGATTGATCAACAATTCTGAATCACCAAACACCTCAAATTTAGTTGCCCCTAACTCTATTAAGGTCTCCAGGCGAATTATCAATGCCTCATACTCTGCCCGATTGTTGGTAGTCTCTTGATAATCCAGAATGAATGAATAGCAATGGTGAGTACCCCTGGGATCAATGATGACAATCCTAGCTCTCGCATCATTTTGAGTGCAAGAACCATTAAAATACAGTCTCCAATAAGTGATACAGAGGCAAGTTATTCTTTTTATTTCTTGCTGGATCCATTTTTCTCTGCCCGAGAAGGCTTTGCTTGGTGGGATCCATATACTGGCTACCTCCAGAGTTCTTGGGATATTGATAATCTCTTCTTGAGACTCTTGGTGCTCAACTAAGAAGTTTGCAATTGCTTGTCCCTAATCGCTCTTTGAGGCACATATTGAAAGCTGAACTCTGATAGTGCTAGAATCCATTTTCCAATTCTCCCAGTTAGCATTGGTTTTGATAGTATATACTTGATCACATTTGTCTTGGCGATGATATGGATATGGCAAGGCAACATGTAATGCCTTAGTTTGCAGGCAGTGAAGTATAGAGCTAAGCACAACCTTTCCACTAGTATATATCTCGTCCCTACCCCAGTAAAGATTCTACTGAGGTAGTATATTGCTTGTTCCTTCCCACCTTCATTGTTTTGGGCTAGCAAGCTTCCCATTGACTTTTCAGAGGTAGAAATATAAAGTTTTAACGGCTTCCCCCTCTGATGTGGCATGAGCACTAATTGGGAGGCTAAGTAAGCCTTTATTATGTCGAAAACCTCTTGGTGTGGTGGCCCCCACTCAAATTCTTCCTTGTCTTTCAATCTCAGCAGAGGAGTTAGCGGCTGAATCTTACCCGCCAAGTTAGCAATAAATCTTCTCAAGAAGTTGATCTTTCCTAGTAGCCTCTGCAATAGTACTTTATTGGTGGGATACGGTGATTCCACTATTGCTCGAACTTTGTTCTTGTCAACTTCTACACCTCTTTGATGAACAAGGAATCCCAAAAAGTTGCCTGACCTTACCCCGAAAGAACATTTCTTTGGATTCATTTTCAGCTTATAAATTCTCATTCTTGTTAAAGCTTGTCTGAGGTCTACTAAGTGTTGTTCTTCAGTTTTAGATTTCACCACGATGTCATCAATGTATACTTTCACACTATGGGCGATTAAGTCATGAAAAATGGCATTTATCGCTTTTTAATAGGTTGCACCAGCATTTTTGAGCCTGAATGACATGACTAAGTATTCATATGCTCCCATATGGCCTGGGCACCTAAAAGTTGTTTTGTGTATATCTTTTTTAGCCATTTTTATCTGATTATAACCAGCATTCCCAACCATGAAAGATAGGATAAGTCAGCCATGAACATGGGATATTCATCTTTGGGTGTGGCTTCATTAATGTTTCTATAGTCAACACAACCTGTTTTAGTTATAGCTTTCAATGCAGGTACAATGTTGGCCAACCATTCGACATATTTGGCAAGCCTAATAAATCTCGCCTTCATTAGTCTTTCAATTTCTTCTTTGACTTTTTCCTCAATCTCCTTTAACATCCTCCGTGGTGCTTGCTTTACAGGTTTATATCCCTCTTTAATAGGCATCATGTGTTCTACTAAGGTTGGATCTAAACCCGGCATCTCAGGGTAATTCTAAGCAAAACAATCTTTAAACTCATGCAAAAGGTTGACAATTCTTGCCCGATCATCCACTTCTAACAAGCCATTAATCTGTATAGGCCTTGGATCTTCCTTAGACCCCAAAGCAATAGTTACCAAGGGGTCTTGCACCTCTAGTGGTGGTTTGTCAGGTTCTGCACACAAAAACTCAACTAACTCTGGATTCTCGGGTAAGTTTTCTGGCCCATCTAGGTCATATATACATTCGGCCATTTGTATGGCCGCTTCCAACTCTCTTCTAAAAAACTTATCTTCATCTTGGTTTTGGCTATTTGAAGCTTTTCCCTTTGTTCGTCGGCCAAACTCTCCCTTTCTTGTTTTCTCTCTCTCCCATACACCAATAGTCTTTTGATTAAAGACTTGACTGCAATCACTTGGTCCTTCATTCTTTGTTATGACATTACTGGTGTTGGGGAGTTAAGACAATATGGGGTATATCCCATTCTTCCTTGGTAAGGAACAATCATTGTTCTAAAAGCTTTTGGGCTGTCACTTTAGTTAGGCGGTCGTTCTCATTAGCTCCTAAGCACTAGAGAATCCCAATACTAGGATTGTAAAAGCTGGCTTCTGCAACATTAGCTGTGGGGAGGAATGGCTCATTCTTCATGGTAAACTGCTACTTCTTGATGTAGGGTGGAAGGCACCGAGAGACTCTAATAAATCCAATCTCAGCCTAGTAAAGCTCCATATGTGGAAGTACTATCCACAACGAAGAAGGCTAGCATGATTTTCTTGGAACCCAAGTCAACCTCCAGGGGCAATATCCCATGAGTTCTAGTAATGGCTCTAGAGAAACTGGAAACTGTTAGATCCATGGGGATGAGATTTTCCTCACTTCTACACATCTTTTTCATTTGCTTGTATGACAACACATTGATTGCAACTTCTCCATTAATCAAAACCTTATTTAAGGGTATTCCCTCTAGATGAGCAGTTACATAAATAGGCTTAAAATGGTTAGCTAGGATCAAACTCGGGCGACTGAAGACCATTCTGTCTGAGTACACTTTCTCGGGCTCTTTCCTTGCAAGCTCAGGCAAACCTATTCTGCCTAACTCATCTCTTCATGCTTCTTCAACATTAACATGTGCCATCATAAGTTCTATTGCCAAGTAATCACCCTCCATTGTGGCAGGTTGATCATGCTTGGGACAAAACATGGTAGATAGAACATACGTCATGTTTATGTAGAAATTGCTAGGTCCAGTTAAGTCCTCATTCTTGCCCCCAATGTGGCTCATGAATTCATTTAACCAAGCTTCTGCTTATTTGGGTAACATCAACTCGGGCAACCTTTATTCTCGAGTTATGCCAAAGTTCTATGGCTCATTCTGTTGGCTTGTTAACTACTTGCCTCATTTATACTTTTACTTCCCAGGTAGACTTCCATTTCCCTTTCTTAGCCCACGTTAGGTTGATCATGTTTATTGGGGTCTCTGGGAAATGATCTGTGTTAATCATCATGTTAGCCTATGGTTTCTCCAACAACAACTTTCCCTTCACTATAAGGTCTTGTATCCAATCACTAAACTGGACACAGTTGGCTATGAAGTGATTGAAGGTATAGTGCAACTTGCAGTACTTCTTTCCTCTCAACTCTTCTGGCTTAAGCATCTTTTTGGTGTTGTCGGGCACAATTAAAAAAGTAACTTTGGTATTTGGGGCACTTCATGGGGATAAAACCATCATCATTCATTACCACTTTCTAGTCAGCTGGACTAACCTCTTTACTATTAAAGGCTTAAAGGGGGTAGTCATTTCTGCTGCACACATGTCCATTCCCTCTCTCCCATCATTTTCTTCTAGCTCTCCTTCAAACTCCACTTGGTGGATGACAGCTTTGCTTTTGTAGAAAAGAGGCACCTTAGACGAGTGTTTCACTCACTGTTCTTCAAGCAACAGCTTCTCATACTTTGTGGCAGCAATTACCAACTCTTGCAAATCATTGAAGTGCATATCATAAAACTTCTTCCTCAAAGGCAGCCTCAAGGCCTTTTGAGTAATGGATATAAGTTAGGCATGATTGATAGGGAACTAACACCTTATTCTTGTCCTGCTAAACCTCATCATGAAGTCCTATGTAGATTCATGTTCATATTGTTTCACCTCTACAAGGTCATTAATGGACATCTCAAGCTTCATCCTATAGGACTGCTCATGGAAGGCCATCTTCATTTGCCCCCATTTAGCAATAGCATTAGGGGGCAACAAATAGTACCACTGAGATGCTAAGCCAACCAACGAGTTCCCAAACAACCTCAACTTATAGTTAGGATTATCTTCAAATGCCACGCAATGGTTGGAGAACTTAAAGATGTGGTCTCTAGAGGATACACTACCATCATTTCCACTGAAAATTGGAAACACGAGCATCTTGAAGTTGAGGAAAAGGATTATGCTCATCAATATACTTCGGGTATGGCTTTTGGTAGGTGATCCTGAACAGCAGGCGAGCCTGGGGTTAAGCATTCTGGGCTATCATCATTCTTAACTCGGCCAATTCATCCTGAGCTGCTAGTGAATTGCATTATTAGGCCAGGTATGAGGAAGTTCTCACTTCGGGCTACGATCATTGCCCGAAAGAGTCTCATTTCTTGTTTCGGGCTTCCTCCACTTGGTCTCTCCTCCTTTAGTAGCCAATGGTGGTGGCCTATAAGGGCGAGGCTTGTCAACCTTGGTAGGCTTGCCTTTTTCACTGGTCTCTTTGATTGATTGGGGCATCCCATACTTCGTTCTTTCTTGACCACTGTGCCCCTTACTATCTAGTGAAAATAATAGAAGGTCAGGCAACTCCGCTTCTAAAATCTCTTCCAACACTGGATGATCAATTCCAGATTTCTCCTTGGTCTTCCCTTTATCATTCTTTTCCTTAAGCAATGGAAATAGAAGAATAACTAGCTCATTCACAAGGCTGGTTTCTCTCATCATTTCTCTAGCATAACCATTCTTTATAGTAGAGTACTCTAGATCTAGTCTTCTTTGCAAATTCCTCGTTAAAGAACAGAGTTTGCCTACTTCTCTTCTAGTTTCTAGAGTGATCTTCTCCATACTTCTTAGTGCTTGTACCATGGTGGCTTGCAAGTCCTCATTGGTCACCTTCCCTCTTGACTTCTCGGATGAAGTCGGGCTTTCTAGAATAGCTAGTCCTTGTAGGGAAGGAAAATCCTCTGGATGATTTGTCATGCTTGCTTTTGGTAAATACTGGGGTTGCCCATATTCTGTATTCCACTTGTAGGTTTTCTCCTTCCTTCATTCTTCTTGGCATACAAGGCTAAATAAGTCTCACTGGGTGTGCCAAAACTATGTCTGGGTGAAGATTTCTCCAGAAAGGGCTTTTCGGCTCTTAGCATAGCTCCCCAAGGGATTGGCACTTTGGATGTGTAGTCGGGTTCTTACCTGCTGATGTGCTGCAAGAAGAGGACATAGTTAGTTTTGAAATGTGCCTTTGTGGGGCCTTAGGTGTAAGCCTTAAGGCTCGCAATCAAAACTAACTAAGTGCTAGGCATATCACTGCTATCTCAGTATAGCAGATGTAGACAAGATTGTGTTTAGTCGATTACTTACGCCCCAAGTTACTCGGACTGCTTGTTATCAAAGAATTGTCGTGAATGGGTTAAGTCCATATTAAGTTATTTTTCTTGCCTTGTCACCAAGGAATTTCAATTCATACTCTTGTATATTCAAATGAGGGGAGTCAAGTGAAAGCATATCTATTAAATTGACCAAATCTATATACAAATAAGACTTTTAAAGTAGGAAAACAGGCGGATATGACTTGAATACATACTGGAGAATGCATTAAGTAATAGATCTACAAATTCAGAAAGCAAACAAAGAGTTTCGAGCAAGATTTCACCTTGTCTGGCAAGGTTAAACCTCTTGCAGTCACTTCTCTTTGAGTTTATAGTGGTTTCTATGCTAGAAATGGATGGATGGTACACCAGTTTACACAAGGGAATCGATACTACGCCACTAGGGGTGATAACAGAGCTTCTAATCAAGACAAAAGATAGCTTTTGTGAGGGAGATATCCTGAAAATGACTGAGATCTGGGCTGATTATAGCTTTTAGATGCAAATCTGGCTTGAGAGTACAGTTTGTATGTTTGTTTGTTTGATTGGTTGAGTGTCCTTGTCTTTGGGGTCTCTTCCTCCTTTTATAGGCAAATTAGCCTGACTGCAGTGACTTTGCTTTTGCCCGAAAGCACTTGAAGGGTAGTGAGTCATTAGCTTTTTACTTGTATTGCCACCGAAAAGTGCTTTTTGGCTGATTGTGAGGTAGTCCTCATCACTTGACATTTAAATGATAGGCACATGGCCTATGCATTAATGGGAAGGCGCCAATTTGTCTTTGGGCTTCAGGCAAGTCTCCCTTTAATTGGTATCTCTGGGCTTCCACATATTTGTAGCCCAATGTTCAAATACTAGCCCAAACACAACCCTTATGCGCAAGTTCACATCTTGATAGAAAAATGAAGGCCCTTGCTTCCCCAAGTTTGATCTCGATGCTTTGGTCACTGACTTCCAAATGAGCACTGAAACCACTTCTACGCATGTAGGTTTGGGAACAACTGAACTGGCTACTTCTGATCAAAGAGTGGCAATCTTTGAGGCATCAAACACATACCTCAATGTTATGCATTTTCCTTTGATGACTTCCCTTGCTAGTGACCGTGATGAGTTAGAAAATCCTATTGGTCGAAAAACAGATGCAACACCTACGATGCATGGACACGGACACGGACATAAGGATACGGCATGATACAATACGGGGATACGTCAAATTTTTAAAATTTAAGACATGATACGGCATGCATACGACAATTTATATAATAAATATATATTTCAAAAATATAATAACAATAAAAATTAATTACTCTAATTTAATTTATACTATTCAAACTCTGAAGAAGAAAGGATGGTAGTGGTGTAATTGTAGTTTTGGGCTTTAATCTCATTTAACCCTAAAAAAAATAAAAAAAAACCGTTGAGGTGCTTGGCCATGATTTGATTTCTGTCACGATTATTGATTTATTATATAGTCGAGACTTGAGAAAATATTATTGACATGTAATAATTAATACAAAACTAGAAATTGCTGACATAATTAGGTGGATATAAATAGACAGAAATAATTAGCTGAATATAAATAGACAGACATAATTCAAAAAAAAAAAAAAGTATAATGCCGATGCTTTAAGGTCAAGGTAATTTAAAAAATTAGTCTCACTAGCATTACACTACGATTCCTCAAGTTACATACGTGTAGTTATATATCCGTACCATGCTTTGTATTGTCTACTATTCCCTTTATAAGCTATTATATATATGCCAGCTGTTGAAGGTGCAAATATAGGATTAGATCTCCCTCACCTTTTGCAGTTCTTTTGTTTTATTTGATTGGGCATGCATTTGATTAAAATGTTACACCCCAAGAAGACGAGAGACTCTCTCTTGTAATCAATTCATCACGTGATAGGTGCTTATTAAACAAATGATTCAGTTATTTAATGTGTGACAAACATTTTAACGAATTATACCACAAACATATCTTAATTACAAGAAAGAAATGTCCGCTTAGACCACATACCAAAAACTACGGTGGGTATGTATTATTAGGGAGAATGACAAGTCATCCATTTCAGTTACTGTTAAATAGTTTGTTGCAACTACATGTAATTAGCTGTGCTAATGGTTGTGATTACTTAGGGTTGTTATAAGGTTAGGCAGTTAAGGAGTATCTATGTAAATAGCCAAAGGCTATATATATACCTTCACATTGTACAAATAATTAATCAAGTAAATACAATTGAAAGTTTACAGAGGAAGTCTTCCTGTTTCTATATGGTATCACGTCATTTTGCTTAACAGCATCGATCCATCCTTCCTGTTTCTTCGTCTGCTCTGATTCTTCAATTTTTCTTCTTCGATTTTTCTTGCATCTTAATTTCTGCAAGATATGGCGGCACAATCATCTTCGCAACCAACTGAATCGTCTTCTCCGTCGATTCAAAACCTTAATTTCTATGGTAATCCAAGTCCTCTGAGTTCCTACACCTCTTTTACAATTCACAACATCAGCAACATGGTGTTGATCAAGCTAAAAAGATCAAACTATCTGCCATGGTATGAGTTGTTTGGCCCAATCCTCAGGTGATACAAGCTTCTTGGAATCATTGATGGAACTGAAGCATGTCCATCGCCATTCCTACTTGATCGTAGCATCAATCCTGCTTTTGAGGAATGGTATGAAAAAGATCAAAATCTTTTGATCTGGTTCAATTCCACACTTTCTGAGGAAATCATCCCTTTCATAGTTAGGGTTTCTTCATCTCGAGAACTCTGGATGAAGCTTGAACAGAGATTTGGTGGAATTTCAAAGGCTCACATTCATCAATTGCGATCACGTCTTCAATCAGTTCAGAAAGGATCTCACTCAATCTCTAAGTATTTTCAAGAAATTAAGGAAATCTCAGACTCCTTGCAAGCTGCTGGTGCCTCCGTATCTGATCGCGATCTTATTGCAACCATATTTCATGGCTTGCCTGATGATTTTGAGTCTTTCATTGACTCAATCATGCTTTGATTGTCCTCTACATCTCTTGATGAGCTCCACGCAAACATGTTAGTTCATCTTCTGCAGCTGAGTCTTTTCAAGCTTTCTCAGTGTAATCTCAGCCTCCTCTATTACCCACTTCTTCTGTGTTTGCTGCTCAGCACCAACCAAAATTTAACAATGGTGGAAAGAACAATAGGGGCAATTCATTCTCTCATAGAGGCAATCGCAACTTCCATAACAACTGTGGTAATTACTACAACAATCGTGGAAATCGCAGTTATCAAAGCCCCTGCCATGCTCAAGGTTCTTCCACCTTCAAAGTTCCTTGTCAAATATGTGGATCTACCAGTCATGAGGCTATTGACTACTTTGATTGCATGAATCCTGACATCTGTGGTCGAATTCCTTCAGCCAAACTCGCTGCTATGTGTGTAAATCACTCTACCAAACCATCTTAATCTTGGTTGATTGACTCAGGTGCAACCTCTCACATTACCAATGATGCTGCAAATATTTCTTCTCCTACTCCCTATACTGACAAAGATAAAGTGTATATTGGTATGGTAAAGGCCTTTCTATTCATCATATTGGTTCATCAGCCTTGCATACTCCTCATACTTCTTTTAAGCTACAAAATATGTTCCTACATGAAACATAATCTCTTGTCTGCTTATCAGTTTCTTAAGGATAATAATTGTTCATTGACCATTGACCCTTATGGATCCAGTGTCAAGGATCGTATTTCAGGGAAGATATTTTTGCGGGGACCGGTTAGAGATGGATTCTACCCTCTTTAAGGTTCTAGCAACTCTTCAATTCCATCACATTCAGCTTTACTCAGTGTTAAAGCTCCTGTTAAAGTTCAGCACCGACGCTTGGGTCATCATTCCTCCTCTATTTTTAGAAGGGTAATATCTACTAATAAACTGGCATTACAAGGCAAGTCCATTGTTGATTTCTTCTGCTTAGATTACGCACTTGCAAAGAATCATAAGCTTCCTTTTGGAGTAACTTCTTCAACAACTCAAAGTCTTCAACTTTTGCACTGTGATCTATGGGGTCCAACATCTGTTATATCAAATAGTAGTTTCAAGTACTATTTTGCTTCTTATTGATGACTTTAGCAAATATAGCTTTTTCTTTCCTTTAAAGTCAAAGTCAGATGTATTTTCTACATTTGTTGACTTCAAATCCTATGTAGAAAATTTACTTGACTTACTTGGAATAAAATCAAAGTTCTGCGTTCAGATTCAGGGGGTGAATTCACCATAACATCTTTTGCATGATTTCTTAGTAAACATGGCATTTTTCACCAGTTTAGTTGTCCCCATACTCTTGAACAAAACGGTTGTGCTAAGAGAAAGCATAGGCACCTTGTTGAGATAGCTTGTACTTTGCTAGTTGCTTTTCATGTTCCTCATATATTCTGGGTTGAAGCTTTCTCCACTGCAATGTATCTTATTAATCGGCTTCCCATCTCTAGTATTTTAAAGTCACCATGGGAACTACTATTCAATCAACCCCCAGACTGCTCCAAACTCAAAGTGTTTAGTTGCCAATGCTTCCCTTGGCTTAAACCCTATGTTCATAGAAAATTGGATGCCAAGAGCAAAAGTTGCACATTTCTCAGATATAGTCTACAACATAAAGGCTATAGGTGTCTTAATCCACTTACAAATAGAATTTACATCTCCAGACATGTTGTATTTGATGAAAGTACCTATCCATTTCAGTCACTGTAGCCTCACTGTTTCAATCAAAATACATCATCTCCAGAAAGTTCTTCATCTCTGGATCTTCATTTTGATCAATATATTCCCAATCTCTCAACTAGCAGTGAATCACCCCCCCACCACATGTTTTTGCCTCTATCTCAAATTCTCCAAATTCATCTTCTTCTCAAACCATATCAGTACCTCATTCTTCTAGTTCTGTTTCAGAACCCTCAACCTTGCCATTAAGTCAGACAAGTCATCCTTCTATCCCTATTAATTCTCATCCAATGATCACAAGATCCAAGGCTGGCATATGCAAATCTAAACCTTAAGCTTATGCAGCAACCAAGCATCATATTCCTGTTGATCTTGATTATGTCCCTAGTACATACTTGCAAGCATCATCCTTCCCAAAATATAGTTGGATGTAAGTGGGTGTTTCGAGTTAAGAAAAAGGCTGATGGTACTATTGACAGGTATAAAGCCCGCTTTGTGGCAAAGGGCTTCCATCAACAAGAAGGTATTGACTTCCAAAAGACTTTTAGTCCAGTTGCCAAGGCAGTTACAATTCAAATCCTACTCACTCTTGCTGTCCAATATAATTGGTTTCCCAATCAATTGGATATAAGTAATGTCTTTCTTCATGGAGACTTAAAGGAGGATATCTATATGCAACAACCTCCCGAGTTTGTTGACCTTAATTCTCATAGTCATGTTTGCAAGTTGAGGAAATCTCTATATGGACTCAAACAAGCCCCTCGAGCCTAGTTTGATAAACTATTTCAAGCCCTTCATTCTCTTAGGTTCAAACAATATTCCTCTTATGCCTCCTTGTTTGTTCTAAATGGTCCTCATTTGGTTATTGTCCTAGTGTATGTTGACGATATTCTAGTAACTGGTCCAAACTCTCAACAATGTCAACAGCTTATTCCACAACTTAGTTCTCAGTTTCCAATGAAAGATCTTGGTCCTTTACACTACTTATTGGGCTTAGAAGTACACAGATCCTCACAAGGCATCTTTATACATAAAACCAAGTATTTACTTGATCTTCTCAAGAAAACAACCATGGAGGTTGCAAAACCGTGCTGCACACTTTTTAGTTCCAAGAAATCAGATCACAGTGGGCCTCTTTTTTCCAATCCCATTGAATATCGTTCTATTGTAGGAGGTTTACAATATCTAACTTGGACTAGACCAGACCTTGCATTTGTTGTGAACTAGATCTGCCAATTCATGCATGCTCCTAGGGAACAACATCTTTAGGCAGCTAAAAGAGTTCTCAGATTTCTTAAAGGTTCTCTTTCACATGGTTTGTGGTTCACAAAGGGTACTGTCCATCTTTCTGCATACTCTGATGCTGATTGGACTGGCTGTACATTTGATAAACATTCTACAAGTGGCTACTGTGTGTTCTTAGGCTCCAATCTCATTAGCTGGAATGCCAATAAACAAAGTACTGTTGCTAGGTCATCTACAGAAACTGAATATCACTCATAAGCTCACACAGCTACAGAACTCACTTGGGTTTGCAAAATTCTTAGAGATCTTCGCTTTCCTCTACCTACACTGCCTTAACTTTGGTGTGACAACATCTCAGCAATATCCTTAGCATCTAATCTTGTCTTTCATGCTCACACAAAGCATGTTGAGATAGACTACCACTATATTCGAGAATTGGTTCTGGCTAATCTTCTTAAAGTGTAGTTTGTTTGCGGTGAAGACCAATTGGCTGATCTCCACACCAAGTCCCTATCTAAAAGTCGATTTCACTATCTGTGCTCCAAGCTTCCAATTGGAATCTGTTTTGATTCCCCTTCTAGCTTGAGAGGGTGTATTAAGGAGAATGACAAGTCATCTATTTCAATTACTGTTAAATAGTTTGTTACAACTAAATGTAATTAGATGTGCTAATGGTTGTGATTAGTTAGGGCTGTTATAAGGTTAGGCAGTTAAGGGGTATCTATGTAAATAGCCAAAGGCTATATATATACCTTCACAGTGTACAAATAATTAATCAAGTAAATACAATTGAAAGCTTATAGAGGGAGTTTTCCTGTTTCTATATGTACATGTTACCTGACAATTGTTTGTGGCAAGACATACTTCAGAGTATTCCATGAATTTAAGGAATCCTAAACAATTTCACTAGGTTGCACTCATACTTGTAACTTGCTCGAATACAAACTAAACAAATTAAGACATGAGGAATCTTGGGGAATCAGAACATCTCGCCAAAAAGTCTCCAGCACGTAACATGTTAGACGGTCACTTGCCTATAAAATAAATTTGTTTGGGAAATGGGGGCTAATAATGCTTCGGGAGCCCTTAGAATTCGACAACGTGGGCCTTGTTTGAAGGAAGACAAGGCCATATATTTGAAGGCAACAAAGAGCTGCTTTGAATCCGACTGTAGTATCCAAAAAAATTAAACCCCTCCTCTCTTGTGCTTCAGAAATATAACTTATTCATTCATGTTTGTTCTCATATAGTTCAGAAAACATATCATTTTTTATCGGGAAAAAAAACCACACATATACAAATAACGGGGCAATGAAATGAAAGCACCAACAGCAAGAAATGAAAGCACAAACATAGTACAAGCATCGAAGCTTTAACAAGACATCTCCAAATCAAAGGTCCACACAACGTAAGCACACAAAGTACTGATTAAATGATAGTCGGATTCACAGAAGCATACGCAAGCAGCTCCTCGTTGCTTTCAATTATGGCCATGTCTTCTTCTTTGAGAGTCAATAACGCTTCTATGCCAACCCCGTCACTCATGTCCATCAACAGAACTTTATTCTTCAACTCACTGCCATGGGTACTCACCCATGAAGGCTTCCCCCACCCAAAATTGGCTTCGTAGAAGGGAAACCTGCACCAACTGGTACAAGTATAATTTTCTGTACCATCCTTTAGCAAGAGATTCCCGGACTCTTTCAAGCATTGAAATATAACCTCACTACTAAGTCCACTAGGATACTTTTCCTTATATTCCTCAATGCCTTTCCTGAGTTTCTCAACCATGCTTTCAAGATCCAATTCACTTTCCATAGTCGTTGATGTGAAGTACCACAAAAAGTTCCCCAATATGTTTTCTGTCAATGCCTGCCCTGATCTTTTCCTCATGTTCAACACTTGAAGCAACACAGATGGCTTTACAAAACCCAAGTTTGATCT
The DNA here is from genome assembly GCF_916048215.2 of Malus sylvestris. NCBI lineage: Eukaryota > Viridiplantae > Streptophyta > Magnoliopsida > Rosales > Rosaceae > Malus > Malus sylvestris. The sequence continues at coordinate 31,997,416 of NC_062269.1, forward strand.
CGATGCTTCAGTGGCACACTTCCAAATGAGCGCAGACACAACTTCAACACGCGTTGGATTTGGCAGGGTGGTACTGGCAGCTTTGGACTTGAGAGCAGCAATATTTGCAGCATCAAACACAAATCTCTTTGTTACACACTTGTTTTCTGCAAATTCCACGATTGGTTTGGATGAGCTAAAGAAATCTTGTGGTGGGAATAGAGTAGCTGCAACCCGAAACTGTGCAGGAAGCACAGCAGGAACAATAGTACTATCTGAGCCAAGGGCAATTTCAGTCCAGCTTTTGATGAATGTACTTAGTGTAGCGGCATCGGCGACCTTATGTGAAATGCTGACCCCAATTGCCATTCCACCACATTTAAATAAGTTGACCTGGACAAGGAGAAGATGGCCTGCCTCTGCTTGCTTGGATTCTACAGCAGTTGGAACAAATAGTTTTAGGATACCTAAATCAGGGTTCTCCAAAATTTTCGATAAGGAACAGTTGACTTGGGCTTCATGAAATCCAGCCCCATGATCATTGCATCTGATCGAAACATTGTACACAAATTCTCCAGCAAAAGGGTAGAACCGAGTGAGGGCTTCAGACAATGATGTTTTCAGAAGGTTGGATCTTTCAGCAAACAAAGAATGGTGATCAATACTATTGACCTCCTCATCACTGGAGCTGGGATAGAAGAGAAGTAATGGGACATAAATTTCAGGCGTAAATTGATCGAAAACCGAGAGATCGGTACTTGAAAGGTGGCGAGGAGTTGGAGAGGATGGTTTAATTGTTTCCTTGTGGGTTATTTCAACCTTGATGTTCTCTGAAGCCATCGTTTTTCTCCACTCTTCGAGTTTCACAATCATAACACGAACCTCCATATAACGACGCAGATCTAGATCACCATTATAATATTGTCTCATTAGTCTACCATTTGCAACTCGAGCAAAGGAAAGCATTGACTAGACATAACCAAAAGTGAATATTAATGCACAAAATGAGTCTACCATATGCGACTCGCGGAACAGGATTTGCTTTCTTGGTGGATTCCCAGCTGTTATATTCTGTACATTTTTATACTGCAATGGTCCAGATCGATGTAGTAATAATTACTAATAGTAATATAACAATCACACTAATAATGATACTACTATTGAGAACTGAGATGTAAAGTTCAGATTTACATCTCATTTATATTTGCGGAATATACAAATCTGAATTCTACTATAATAAAAGAGATGTAAATTTGAATCCATTTACTTTTATCATTTTAAGTGGCGTGACCTATCTTTTAAAAATATAAACTTGCATATTTTTCTTTACATTCTTATTGGTTAAAATATAATATTTTATATCCTTTAAAATTTGTTCAAACTTAATGACAGACAAGAAATATAACATTTAAATTTCAAAGCATTTTGCATCTGCCATTAAAAATGCTTTGTTAACGCCACGAGAGAGAATGCTGATAAATTATCCTTCAAGTTGGGCAAAATAAAATGGGAAATGCTACCTACTTCTCCAATTTGCTTTCTCCCTTGTGTCTTTATTTGACACGTATGCTCCACTTACATCTTTATATAAAAAATTAATGTATTGACATTACAAAGTCTCAAGATTCTAAAAGACATTAGGCGCTAGTTGAGCGGCGGTCTGAGGACTATCACATAGGTGGGGTCTAGGCAGCTTTATGTAAATTTATTATATATCGTGTAAATAAGTGTCTCATTATACTTAAGTAATGCATAATTGCATTGTGATACATAAATTGCAAAATAAAATGACATATAGATTATAAAGTATTATAACATAATGAAAACATAAGAAACACTCATATAATGTGTGTTAATCTAAGTATTCAACGTCTCTTACAATTTATTAAAAATAAAATGTAAAGCGAAAGTTATCTATTTTCTGTCTAAGTGAGAGTCACGACCTAGACGGGTGCCTAGGCAGATATGGGCAAGCTAGATGGGCGCCTAAGCAAGTCTAAGGATTAACTGGGGTGGTGGCTAGCTGTCTAGCGCCTAGGCGGTGCTAGGCAGAGATTCTTAGAACAATTTCTTATTTTCCATTTTTATCCTTATAAAGTTATAATACAACAAAAGGACAAATAAATGATAAAAAGTGGGGCCTGACCACTTATCTGTCTATGAGGAGATTTTTCATATCCCCAGAAGACGGGGTGGTACACCGCGTGTCAGTATTAGGGATGGAATTTGGGTTGGACCAACCCGAACTCGCCCATGTCCCATCAAATTTAAACCCAAATAAGTAGGCTTTTTCTTAATAATAACCCATCCAAACCCAACCCACTTCAACCCGGTCATTTATTGAGTTGAGTTGGGTTGATCCTTGGCCAGCCCATGCCTAACCCAATTATATAACCCAAATGAACTAATGCATGTATTACATATGTAATATTTGGTACAATTTCATTTATAAGTATAGTTGATGGTGCTGAAGCTTTTGGCATTGGGGTTTCATGTAGAATTAAGCTTGATTCTATTTGGTAACTTGTAGGTCATCATGTACTTTGTTTTAAAGGATCATAATGATAGTAGTGAATATATGATATATATCTAACTATTTTTCTTATTTAATAGGAATGCAAATTGAATTTGGACAAAACGACTTGAGTTCGACGTTTGTTTATATTTGGATATCTAAGTGTTGCTCTCTTCTTTTTCTTTTTTTCTTCTTTTTTTTTCCTTTTCAGACAAGCTTTGGTATTTTCTTATATTTTTAGTTCATACTTTGCATGGTTAAAACTTGCATATTTGGTTTTACTTTTAAGTGAGTATCAATTTGTGGAGCTGATTTGAAGTTTTGATTAATTTATGATATTAAAGTTAAACTAGCTTTGGTGCTATTTGACTTAATTTTTTTTATTTAAAAATACTGAAAAATAAGTTATTAAAGAATTAAAACTCGAAAAAATTGGGCAACCCAAATTCAACCCTGATTAAAGTCAAACCTAATAAAACCTAGATACGAATGAACCAGAATGAAACCCAATCCGAACCCGAGCTCAAATTTTGAACATTGGGTTGGGGTTGAGTTGACCTTCTAACCCACTCAAGTTGCATCCATAGTCACTATATAAGTGGTGAGATACTTGTGTTAAAAAATTAATAACTTAAAAAATAAGACTTTCCACCACTCATCTAATAACACGTGATGTACCCTCGTGTTCTGGACACAATTAAAAATTTCTCCTATCTATGCCTTCATTTCCTCCCTAACTTTCTCTACCAAGTCCTCTTGGAGTAGCCGCGACGACTGCTTACCACAAACCCTATTAATCGTCCAATTGGAACCAGACAAAAAGAAATCAATGAAAGGGCTCAATACTTTTTTGTTAATTTTGGCTAGGCATAATATTTCATTAATTTTGGCTATGCTCAATACTTCAAGATGCATAGGTCTTTTCTTCATTTTTCTCTTCGTTTTGTACAATTTTTTTTTTCTTTATGTCGCTATTGACCCTAAAAACTACCAAGCCTAAGTGGCGTGCCGGCTGAGTAATTAAAAAGCTAACTACGTCCTTCAGTTATGTGCGGGGCGTGCCAACTCGACGGTCGAGCTCGGCTGGTGAGTAAAATGAGTTGATGTTGTGTTGAGCACATTGCTGACTTCTTGATCTTGCGACTGCAGCCGAGGAAGGAACACGTCTCAACCTTCAGGTTCTAGAGCCTAAAGACAAGGCTGCTAGTTCTGCAAAGTTCACAAATCATTGGCACCGGGTTCGATCACGATGATTATATTTGTAAAAGTATAAGCACACCGAATCGGTACTAAACTATACAGACACAAGTACTCAAAAGAGATGTATGTCTTGATGGTGAATATAGTTCGGCCGTCAAAATGGCGAACTTTAAAACCTACTTATGAATAACCAATCATAAGCAACTCGACGTTCAATGTGTTGAGCCTAGTAATTCGTAACACCTTACTTCGTCGAAGAGGCTAATGAGATGACCTCTGCCAATATGGACTTGAAAATCCTTCTCAACCGAGACTTGGATAGGTAATCAGTCGGCCCCGACGCAGTGCTATTTATCCAAACTGAAGGTGCTCATCGGTCGGCTTCTACAGCTCCAGTGCTGTTTATCCAAATTGAAGGTGTTGCCGGTTGCCTTCACAGTGTTGTTTATCCAAACTAAAGATGTGTTGGCGAAAAAGGAAAACAAAAATCTCAAGGTTGTTGAGAGGTTTCGCGTAGAGCAAGGGTTTGCGCAGGGCAATTTGTGTGTTGAGTTAGAAGGCTTATAAAGATGCACCCCTTTCTTATTTATAACAACCAATCTTATCATGGCTGAACCAGAACTATACTTGGATTAGGATTCTTTAACCTAATCTAACTAGATCTCGGCCAATCCTACCTCCATTAGGGCTTTGAACCAACCTCTTTATCCGGCCACATTCACTTCTCGAATCTCAGCATCCTTATCCCATCAAGACTTCTTATTATACCAGGATTCGACTTACCCTATCAATTCACCTCATACTAGGACTCGACTGATCTTAACCAAACGACCCATAATAACTAGAATTCGCGATGATTCTAGAAACATATTGCCGGGCTGAGAACATCTTCTAACTCGGCCCATACCAATATTTTGGGCCTAAACATTGCCCTCTTGCTTCTCAGGTCATTGGCCTTCATTCTTAGGCCGAGCCTTGACCTTGAAGAAGCGAAATTGACTCTTATACCTCTACAAAAACTGAAATGCCTCGAATAACCCAAACATGCGCATTTATGAGACACGATCACATGTTCCTAGTTCTTTCCAAGTGGAAATTCTCTACTTGCTTATCCCTTAATGATGATATTTGAAATGTGCAGATGTCAAACATCTATTCATCATTAACCTTGCTGTTACACATAACCATACTACCTTGAATCACGAACTGCTAGGTCATCGAATCGTCCTTCATCATAAAAACCGCCGCCACACGTCACCACATTGCCTCAATCCACGAGTTCTCCGGTCCCTTCATACGGATTCCCTGAATATCCATGATGATTGTAAAACTGTCCCACCGGTCTTACCCTTTCTTTTCAAAATCAAACGATTAGCCTCCTTCCAAAACCTTTATAAATACCCAAATTCCTTCATTTCTTCCTTTACGCTTTCAGAACTCTTAAACTTGATACTCCCAAAACAACCCTTAAAGCTCTTTCTCTACCCATAAAAACTTTTGAGTCTAGAAATTTCTTCGAGTTCTCAACAATGGCCTCCAACACTTTCATCTCCAAACTTTCCGATAAATATGCCAACTGTCGGGACTTCATTGATCAGAGTGCCATCAAAACCCTACGATTCAAAGGTGATTTGAGCGTTTCTTACCAGATCCTGGGACCACTCTTTAAAGACAACGTCCCAACGTCCATTACCAACCTCATCAAAGATCACTGCCTAAAACCTTTGTTTCAAGGATATGACTAGTCGAAATGGGAATTGACCAAATCTCAAATGGCCTGGCCTTCAACTACTGCGGCCTAGGTAGCTTGGGTCGAGAGGATGGAGAAGTTCTTCAATATGGAATGGAAGACTCTCGGCATTTATGACGCCATCAAGCTCTCGACTATCGAGATCGCCATAGATAAAGAACTTTTCATGGCAGCTCTAGGTTTTTGGTGCTCGGCTACCAATACTATGATCTTCCCACTCGGCCCTATTGTTCCCACTATTCTTGACGTCTCAGCCATCATTGGGACCTCCCCTTCAGGTCTTCCGATTGACGTCACCCTCTCTGGGTATCAATCTAACCTCAACCTCAAGATACTTTTCGACGAACGCACTGTCGAGTCGCTGAGGAAGAAAGACTAAAAGCCCTCGAAAGAAGAAGTTCAGAAGTTGCACAAGAACTTCTTCAGCTACAACACATTCATCCAACACTTCGCTGGCTGAGGGAAGAAACCCTCAAGAAGGGAGAACATGAAGCCTTCCTATTCTATTGGCACAACAAATTTATTTGATGTACCAAGTCGAATAAATGTTTGGTCGAGAACATGCTGGTCGCTGAAGCCTTAGCCAGTGGTCATACCTTGGCTCTTAACTCGGTTATCCTCGCCAACCTCACGCGTTGCCTAACTGAGACGACAGTCAACAAGATTAACCCACACCAGAGAGGCCCACTCTGGTTTTTTCAACTCTAGCTGTAAGTCTATTTCGCCAGAAGTCCCCAACTTCAAACCCTTTGAAGTGTTAGGTCTTCAATTGGGCTTTAGACTCGCTCCTTCTCACTCGCCCGAAGAAGTTTTTAAATACTTTTTCAGCCTAGAAGATCTTTCCGATGACGAGTTTCTAATCTGTCGTTGTCAAAAATATCCATCTTCCATCAAACTTCCATCCTCAGCATGGAATGAAGCCAAATATGCTTACCTCCGAAAGAACTGGGGATCGTTTGTGTTAACTCATGACCTTTTTCTCGGTTGCAATGCTCAGTGTGCAAGTTGGGAAGTCTACTAACCCCACTTCACCACAAGGCAACTCTGCTACCTCCAAGGCTACCTCCAACTCTACTCACCTCCCATTCTCTCCTAAGTCGATGATGCCTCTCTAGTTCTTCAGAGAGAGAATGCAGGGAGGCCGAGCAAGAATTTCAGGAAAGGTGCAAGAAATTCCGCCTTCGGGCGAACGTCCCTGAGACTCTCAATACTGCCACCTTTGTTGATTGGTGGGTAGTATATACTGAAGACTTTTTTGGGGCGCCAGTTGAAAATGTTATCAAGAAAATTTTCGGTGACCGTCCAAAGAAGACTCCCACCTCAAAATCTAAAGAAACGGCTCAAGGTATTTGTCTACATCTATCATTTCACTTTGGCCACTTGTTCAAACTCCCTTCTGATTTGATTTTACCTTTTTCAGGTAGTTATACGGACATGGCAGCTGCAGTCATGGCCAAGAAAAAACTTGCCTTTTCGTTAAAGAAGACCACGACCACTTTACCGATCTTACCAGGCAAACGGTCTCATCTAGAGGCCAAAACGGCTGACGACGCTCCCCGTCCTAAAAAACGCATCAAGAAGTTGGCAAAAAATGGGAACGGAAGATTCATGTCATCTTCAGCTAAACCACAGGAACAACTGATGATTTTCCTCATGCTCCTACCATTCGATCTTCGACCGACATGCAACCAACACCTCCCACCAGTCAAGCACCTAAGGTTCGTCCTATTGAGCAATTCATGATCGAGCCAACCGTTGATCCGATAATCAAGGAACCTGCAACCCCAAGGCCGACCGTTGCTCCTGCCTTAGAGGAAGTGGCTACCTTGGCCGAGAAAAATCTTCCCCCAAATCCAAAAACAAAACCAGTGGTCGTTCTGGAAGAAGAGGTATGATTATGTTGCTAGCAAAATTTTTTCTTCGATTAGATTATGAATACTAACAACTTTTATTTCAGGACGACAACATCGAAGAAATCTCGCTAACGAGTTGTTATCGACCAACTAAACCCCCTACCACTAATCCTCTACCTGTGGTTGAGGCAACTGACCAGGTCGTTCCTCCTGCAGCCTATCATGGAAAAAGGTCTTTTGTCGAGCCTGAAGCAAGGGCGGAGACACCAATCCATCTACAGGATCAGAACCTTGGCATTCCCTCTCAAGAAGTTACTTCAGCCTTTGTAAATATCCTAATTGTTTTCCTCTGGTCACTCTTCTGCCTTAGAATTCTAAACCAGGAAGATACTAAATGTCAGGTGCCTACTTACTCCTTTCATTGAAAATTTTACGCGCCGAAAGGCGTTATTTATTTTACCCGTCGAACATAGATAACTTTTATTGGCCTTGTGAATTAAAAAACAGTCTTAAGCATTGGGCTTGGCCATTAAGCTCTCTGAGTTCGAGCAATGAACCAGCAGACATGGCCAAAGTCTCTTCTCAGCAGGTCTACCATTTCCTCTTTTTCTTATTCCCTTGCAACTTGACATGTTCTAACAATGTCCCTTCATGCAACCTTCATGGGAGGTCGAGCTCGATGCCTTTTTTCTACCACCACTGGGCAGCTAGACCTTCAACCACGTCAGGCGAACCTGCTGTAACTACAACCAAAACCAACACTTTTGTCAAACTGCAAGAGGTTCTCTCTTTTTTGGCTTCGCACGTCCTAGAGTGCAAAGGTCTCGACTCCATGGGAAAGTGTCTGAACATCCTTGCTTCTGAAGGTCAATTAAGCAATGAATCCATTGTTCATTTGTCATCGGTCTTGGAGAGAACTCAAGAATATTTTACTATTTTTGAGAGGGCTCTTCAAGCAGGAGATGACCTGAAGGCTGCAATGGTTGTTCAAGAAGCAATTTGACAGGAGCTTCAGGCAATAAAAATGAAGAAGAAATGGTTGGCCGATCTCGACCATCAAATTGCAGAAGTTCAACACCTGAGATCGACCGTTGCCTCTGAACTTGAGAAGGATTTTGAATCAAACAAGGCTAAGTTGACAAAGTTCGCAGCTAGCCCAAGGCGGATTGAACAAATGAAACTTGATAAGAGAACGAGACAGGTCGAGGTTACAATGGGTGAAGTAAGGTGGCTAGAACTAAAAGTCGCTCTCGAAGCCTTCCTACTTTCGACCCCTTAGGACTTTGTATATCTATAGGCTGCTTTAATTTTTTATCACTTGTATCTTTTTCAAATTTAGTGAAACGCGCCTTTATTCCCTCATTGAATAGTAATTCGATAGTATTTCTTTAAAAATTTCCCGTTGATTGGCAACTTGTGAATTAAACTAGTCTAATCCTTGAGGTAGTATGCCTTATTGCCGAGAACTTTGTGAACGACGAACGACCCTTCCCAATTCGATGACCATTTGCTGAACCTGGGGCCTTTAATCCCCACGGGTAGCACAGTTTGCCAAACCAACTCTCCCTCTTCGAATGTTTTTTGTCTGACTCGTTGATTATAGGCTCTCTCGACAATCTTCTTATGTGCCACCAATAAATTATAAGCATCAAGCTGAATTTCTTCTAAGTCTTCTAACTCTTGTCTCATGGCTTGACTATACTTGGCACTAAACAAACTACTTTGTTCAATCACTTGCAACGAGTTTATACTTAGCTCGACCGGTAACATCGCATCGTGTCCATAGGTTAACGCCTATGGAGTCGTTCCGGTGGCTGATCGGAGTGAAGTTCGATAAGCCCATAATGCTTCGTTTAACTTTAAATGCCACATACCAAGCTTTTCTTTTATCATTTTTTCAAGGATGGCGATCAAAACTTTGTTACTTGCTTCGGCCTGTCCATTTGCTTATGGGTAATACGGCGTGGATTGTTTGAGTCAGATTTTCAAGTTTGTTGTATACTCTTTGAACCTTTCAGTCGTAAAAATCATGCCGTTGTCAGTTATGATTGTTTCTAGTACGCCGAATCGTGTCATGATGTTTTCTTCTACAAAATTGCAAACAACTTTGGATGTTAATTCGGCGTATGATTTTGCTTTGACCCACTTGGTGAAGTAGTCGGTCTCTATAAGTATCCATGAATGTTTTGCTACTCTAGAAGACGACGTTATTTTGCCAATTACATCTATAGCCCATCTTCTGAACGGCCAAGGTTTGGTGACCGAGTGAAGTAGTTCGACCGGGGCTCTTTGTATTAGCCCATAAATATGACACTGTACATATCTTCATGCATACTCGATACAATCTTTCAATATACTCGACCAGAAATATCTGTGTCAATGAAGCAACCAACGCATCTTACATCCAGATTGATAAGCTCTGCAAATTCCTTCGTGTACTTCTGCAATTGCCTGAGCAGAAGATGCTCTTCAGTCGGCTGATTCTACTGTTCCAGTGCTGTTTATCCAAACTGAAGGTGTCGCAAGTTGCCTTCACAGTGCTGTTTATCCAAACTAAAGATGTGTTGGCAAAAAAGGAAAACAAAAATCTCAAGGTTGTTGAGAGGTTTCGCGTAGAGTGAGGGTTTGCGTAGGGTAGTTTGTGTGTTGAGTTGGAGGTCTTAGAATGATGCACCCCCTTCTTATTTATAGCAGCTAATCTTATCATGGCCGAACCAGAACTACACTTGGATTAGGATTCTTTAACCTAATCTAACTAGATCTTGGCCAATCCTACCTCTATTAGGGCTTTGAACCAACCTCTTTATCCGGCCACATTCACTTCTCGAATCTCAGCATCCTCATCCCATTGAGACTCTTTATTATACTAGGATTTGACTTACCCCATCAATCGGCCTCATACTAGGACTCGACCGATCTTAACCAAGCGGCCCATAATAACTAGAATTCGCGATGATTCTAGAAACATACTGCCGGGCTGAGAACAACTCCTAACTCGGCCCACACCAATATTTTTGGCCCAAACAGTTGCATTAGCCATTGTTTGGTTGGTGAGAAAAGTAAATGAATTGTTCAAAACTTGATTAGGTTCACGATTCTTTATTTTGAGTTATATCTTTTGTTGGGGTGACGGGGATGAAGGATTGGTAGAGTTTGTGGTGAGCAACCACGGGCTCGTTGCAGCTACAAGAGATTTTTCAGTGTGACCGGTATACAGAGTGGTACATCATATGTCACTATACAAATAATGTGAAATATATTAAGGATAAAAATGTAATTACACATACAAGGGATAATACTTAGAGGTTAAGGAAGGATAAGGAATCTTAGTTAGTTTTGCTTGCTATCTCTTTTCTGTTAGTTGTGATGGCTTTGTATAAATACCCAAAGTGTAAAATTATTCATTGAATTAATGAGAAATATTTTCCTAATATCGTATCACTCACCTCTAGTCTCACAACACCTATTTTTCGATCCAATTTTCCCTCTTCTCTCTACACCGCCTCACCATATTCGTCTTCTCCTATCAATCGATCGAGTTCTTGCTCTTGATCTTGATTCTTTGTTCTTGATCATGATTTCTTCCTCAATCTCTAGCTATGGTACCCGTTGTATCTCCCTCTTCGGAATCAGATTCTCCTGTTTATCTGATTCCTGATGCAATTCCTAACCCTAATTCTGTGATTTGTTCCTCCATTACTATCCAAAATATTAGATCCATGGTTCCAATCAAGCTTTCAACTACAAATTACCTGACTTGGAGTGCCTTGTTTGCTCCAATCTTTCGTCATTACAAACTTATTGGTCTCGTTGACGGAATTATGGCGGCGCCGCCCAAATACCTTCTTGATTCATCTGGAAATCGAACTGCAACTCTCAATCTAGCCTATGTCATGATCAAAACATTCTTATCTGGATTAATTCCACACTCTCTAAATCTTTAATCCCTTACACAGTTGGCGTGACTTTTGCTCGAGAGGTTTGGGCGAAATTGGAAACTCGCCTTGCCATTGCATCTTAGTCTCACATTCACGAGCTTCAATCTCATCTTCTCAGTCTTGTTAAAGGAGATTCAACTGCTATTCAATATCTCCAGAAAATTGAAGAAATCGCAGATGCACTTACAAATGTTGGTGCTCCTATTGAAAATTCAGAACTCATCTTAATCACACTTTATGGCTTGCCTCCCGAATTTGACTCTTTTGTGGATGCTATTTAGTTTCATATTGGTTCCACGACTATTGATGAATTGCACAGCTTACTTCTTAGTAAGGAAATTCAACTCAACAATCGGAATAAAATTGTCACAACTGCACTGTTTTAGGCGTATAATTCTTTTGCTGGTATTGTTCCTTTGCCTGCCAATTCTAATCCTCAAGCTTTTTTTGCTCAACATGTTCCTAATTTCACCAATCAAGGTCACAATGTGGATCGAAATTATCCAAATACAAATTAGGACAATTCTCAAACTCGTGGAAACTACAGATTTAACACTGGCAGAAATAACTACTCTCAAAACACCAATCAAAGATTCAATCGTGGAGCTCGCAACAATTACTCTTTAAATCGAAAGATATTCTCTCAGATTTTTCGACAACCAGATCATGAAGCTTGTGTCCTCATGGCATAGATCAAAACTATATTGGTAAATCTTCTCATTCTGCAATGGTTACCAGTACTTCTAATTCTACTCCTACCTAGATTGTCGACTCTGGTGCCAGTTCGCATATGACAAATTCATATGCCAACCTTCATAATCCAAAAGCATACACTGGTCCTGAGCAAGTGTATATTGGAGATGGTAAATGTTTACCTATTCTCCACTTTGGCTCTTCATCTTTACATACTTCTACTAATTCTTTTGCATTGAAGCATGTTTCACATGTTCTTGATTTGAAACATAACCTTATCTATGCCAATCAATTTCTACTTGACAATTCGTGTTATATGCATCTTTATCCTTTTTCACTTCACTGTGAATGATCTTTCTTCGGGGAGGATGTTTTCTAAAGGTCCAGTTCAACATGGATTCTATCCTTTCACTCATCAAAATATCCTGCTAATTCTCATCAAGCTTTAACTACATCTGGCAAAGCTTTACAACATCTCTGGCATCAAAGATTAGGCCACCATTCTATTAAGATCATAAATAAGTTGGCATCTCAGTCATGTATTTCTGTTCTTGATAATTCCAATAAAACTTTTTGCTCAGATTGTGCATTAGGGAAATGTTCTAAACGTCCATTTTCTAGTACTACTTGTACAACAAGAAAGCCTTTAGAACTTATCCATACGGATGTTTGGGGACCCTTACCCATAGTTTATCACAAAGGATTTCGGTACTATGTCATTTTCATAAAAAGTGTAAATCTGATGTACTCTCCACTTTTATGCAATGGAAATTACTTGTTGAAAACTCTTTGTGTACAAAAGTTATTGCACTAAGGTCATATTCTGGTGGAGGATTTGTTAGCATTACTTTCTCTCAGTTCTTACCTAGCCATGGTATTCAACTTCAGCTCACTTATCCTCATACCCCCGAGCAAAATGGATGTACAGAACGTAAGCACCAGCTTATAGTTGAGAGTGCTCAGACTCTCTTGCCATCATCTAAGATGCCTCATGCTTATTGGGTTGAGGTCTTTGCTACCTCTGTCTATCTCATTAGCAGGTTACCCACCATTTCCAAATATTCTCCTTGGCAGTCTCTCTTCAAGAAAGCACCAGACTATAAGTCCCTTAAAGTATTTGGTTGCAGTTGTTTCCCTTGGTTGAAGCCATATACATCTTCAAAACTAGATCCTAAAAGCAAGCCCTATGTCTTCTTGGGGTATAGCCTAAATCACAATGGCTATCAATGTCTACATCCATCTACTCATAGATTGTATATTTCAAGGCATGTCATCTTTGATGAGTCAACCTTTCCATTTCATACCTTGCTTTCTTTTCCATCAAAACCTGTTACCTCTCCCTTATACCAATCTCCAATTCCATCATCCCTCACATTCAGTACTTCCCCCTCCCCAATACTGTCTCTACACCACATTCAGTACTCACATCCACTCCATTAAATTCTACCTCTTCATCAACCTCTTCCTTTACATCCAAGACTGCAACCACATCCACTTTTCCACATCCTGTACCCTTATTAACTTCTGCAGTTCCTTCAAATTCCACTTCCTCACACTCTACATCACCTACCAATATCCACCCAATGCAAACAAGATCTAAGTCTGGAATCTTCAAACCCAAAGCACTAACTGCAACTACGGACCCCATTCTTCCACATCTTGCAGTTGACTATGTTCCTACAACCTACTTACAAGCTTCAAAACATTCCCATTAGCACACAACTATGCAAGAGGAGTTTAATGCCCTTGTCAAAACTAGTACTTGATCTCTTGTACCCCATTCCCCTTTTCACAACCTTGTGGGATGTAAATGGGTTTTCCGAATCAAATGAAAACCAGATAGATCTATTGACAGGTATAAAGCTTGTTTGGTTGCTAAAGGGTTTCACCAACAAGAGGGTCTGGACTACACAGAAACTTTTAGTTCAGTGGCTAAACCTGTGACTATTTGACTCATTCTCACTCTTGCTGCACAATATGATTGGTTTCTTAATCAATTAGATGTCACCAATGCCTTTCTCCATGGCACACTTACTGAATCAATGTTTGTGCAAGAGCCACCTGGCTTTCAAGATCCTGTAAAACCATATCATGTTTGTCATCTTCACATATCACTCTATGGTTTAAAACAGGCCCATTGAGCTTGGTATGACAAGATTTATAATGCATTGTATTCTCTTAGGTTCCAAGGCGGACAATATTGTCCACTTTGTATTCGCAAGAGCAATCCTATGAGGGCGTGGTCGGGGTCCAAAGCGGACAATATTGTGCTAAGACAGAGTTGAGCCTGGGATGTGGTGGGGGCCTAGGCCGAGATGTGACAATTTGGTATCAGAGCCAATCCCTGGCCGGAAGTGTGCTAACGAGGACGTCGGGCCCCTAAGGGTGGTGGATTGTAGCATTCCATAGTGCCCAGATGAGTGGATCTTCTAAACCTTATATGTACATGCTCACCTCCATATAGCACAAGACCTTTTAGGAGCTCACTGGCTTCGGGTTCCATCAGAACTCCAAAGTTAAGCGAGTTCTCGCAAGAGCAATCCCATGATGGGAGACCCACTAGAAAGTTCTCGTGTGAGTTTCCAGAAACAAAATCATGAGGGCGTGGTCAGGGCCCAAAGCTGACAATATCGTGCTATAGCGAAGTTGAGCCCGAGATGTGACATATTTGTATCAAGTCTCTGTCAAAGCCTAGGTTATTACTTCTACGTGACAAACTACAACTGCAAGTACCACAGTTTCATTTGAGGAGGGATATTAAAGATAAAAATGTAATTACACCTACAAGAGATAATACTTAGAGGTTAAGGAAGGATAAGGAATCTTAGTTAGTTTTGCTAGTTATCTCTTTTCTGTTAGCTATGATGGCTTTGTATAAATACCTAAAGTGTAAAGTTATTCATTGAATTAATGAGAAATATTTTCCTAATACTATGTGTGTTTAAAAGTTAATAACTTAAAAAATAAAAATTTCCACAATTTCTATAAAAACACATGATATACCACTCGTGTTTCAGTCAAAAAATTTCTTAACGGCTACAAGGCTACTGAGGGAAGAATTCATATAGTCAATAAGCTCATGAAAAGTGTAAATAGATATAAGTGGTGGGGTCCCACTTTTTTATCATCTACTTTGCATTCTTTGATTTACCACAAGGGTAAAAGTGAAAAACTAGAATTTGTGATTTTAGTCAAAAAATGAGTGGAAAAGGCTTAAAGAATAAGGATAATGAGGAAGGTAGTAAGAACTTCTCAAATAAAATTAGAGTTTTTCTTAGTACATCGATATTTTTACACTAAGAAGATTGAGAGTTCAGCTAGTTAGCCTAATTTAGTATCGAATTCACCATCCACGAGATTTAAATCTAAGACTTCTCACTTCTAAATAAATAAAAATACAACCAGACCATAGTACTGAGTAACAATAAAAATTAGAGTTAGACATCCAATTTTTCATTCAAGATATCTCTTTCATACACATCTTCGACACTCAATGAGGCAAAAAATACAACTATATTTCTTTCATACACATTCTCTCTCTCTTGCTGAACAACTCAAAAGTCAAAAAAATAAAATTTATTTTTTTGTTAAAAAGAAAAAACCATTTATGTTGGAAATAAAGTAAGGTATACGAAAGAATAGAAAGAATAGAAAGAAAAGAGAGAAGAACAAGGGACTCAGATCCCATTCGGATGTTTTCTAGACGAAGCCAGTGGACCACATCATCGTGGTCGTTGATTCAAAATAGATGAAAATCGTGCGGCCTCTAATTTTTCCAATTTATGTCCCAAGAAACGAGGCGCTGCCGCTGCCTCTTCCTTCTTTTTCCCTTCTTATTGTTTCTTTCATGCTCTCTCCCCAAAATTCAGTACTTAGTAACCCTTGCAAGCTTGCCCTCGCAACCAAGTAATCCTTAGCAGAGGTTTGGGGACGGAGGGAAAGACTTAGCGTAGACCTTGTTACCCTTGCCCTAGCTACCAGCAAGCCCGTCTTCATCTTGCTGCCACCAGCGTTGATGGTCGAATTGGTCACCAACGGAGGGATCAAAGGGGAAAATGAAGCAGGCCAAATGATATGCCTATCGGACCGATTTGCAGAATATTTAATTCTTCATTTAATGGAGTTTGCCCAGAGAAAGTGAGAAATGGAGAAGCTGAAAAATAAAAATTCAAATTCAAAATAATTGTGGGTCGTAGGATATGAGTTTTACGGTTCGAATGGATTGATCCCCACGGCGTCTGGCAAGGATCCTGGTCCAAGAACAAGTATCTTCAATCATCATTAAACCCTATATACATTAATATAACGGTTAATCTCAGTTTACTATCCTAAAATTTCTTTGTTTTCAACATTTGGTATATAAAGCATTTTTATCCTAGAGTAATACATAAAGTTATAATTTTGGGAAACTTTCATACATCCGTTAAGATTGCTATTAAATTTGCCATTAACTGATGATGTGGCATCCACATGAACAATGACTGGGTGTCATGTGGATATTAAAAAATAATTTAAAAAATTAAAAAATAATATAAAAAATTAAAAAAATATAAATTTAGGCTTCTTCTGCCTCACCCCTTCCGATCCCTCCTTCATTCTCTCCCCTGCACTTACCCTTCCCCCTCATTTTTTGACTCCACCCACTTCATTTCTCATTCTCTTTTATCCTTTGTCCTGTCTTCTTCCACTGCTCTGTATTATTCGCTACACCCACATGTCAATCCACTCTCATACACCCTCAAACCCTAGCCAATAGCAATCAGACATGTACCTCTCGGAGAAACCCTACGTCGTTGACTTATACAAGGGATGAGGACTATACCAAGAAATGGAGACAGGATGATGATGGAGGTGACAGCGGTGAATGGGAGAGCGCCACCTCACCACCAAAATCAAAACGAACGAGAGCAGCAGCAGAGCAGCGGTGGTGAGGGGAGGGAGCATGAATTATGTGTGGTTGTGAGCAGCAGAGCAGGAGGCAATCCAGGCGGTGCCACCGGGCAGAAGAAACGAGCAGAGATGTGGGTACATGAGGAGATCCGGAGCCTAATAGGGTTTAGGAGAGATGTGGACTTGGAGGAAGCCATTGATGGATAGACATGTGGGAGGGAGAAAGAGAAAGAGAAATGGAGTGGGTGGAGTCGAAGAAGGAGGGCGAAGGCTGGGTGTAAAGGAGAAAATGGAGGGGGGTCGGAAGGGGTGAAGGAGAAGACACCCAAATTATATATATATATATATATATATATATATATATAATATCCACGTGGCGCCCAGTCATTGTCCATGTGGATGCCACATCATCAGTTAACGGCAAATTTAATAGCAACCTTAACGGATGTATGAAAGTATCCCAAAATTATAACTTTATGTACCACTCTAGGATGAAAAAAACTTCTTGTACCAAATGTTGAAAACCAAGAAACTTAAGGGTAGTAAACTGAGATTAACCCTTAATATAATTATTTATGATGGTTTAATACTATACATTGAATAAGGTGAGTCACTATTTATGTTTCAATGATAGTTGCCTAGATAAAACCTTGCTTGGAAAACCCAGTGAGGAAAAACCTAAGTGAAGGAAAAAATTTGGGCACCACGATTATGAAATATTAATATGGTGTTGGACAGGAATAATGTTGCCTCGCTAAAACCTTGATAGGAAAAGAGCACAACGAGCTTATATGTCCATTGTAGCATACTGTCAAAGACTCCCTGATCAATAACTTCGCTAGATAAGTGACTCCCCTGATGATTGTAGCCTTGATTCAATTGGTCACCATTGTCAAGTTTGAAGTAATGTGAATTCGGTCTTCGAGAAATTAAACTTGAGTAGAACTTGACATGGGGAAATGCAGAACTTTATCAGAAGTTGACAACATCCATTTGTGTTCTTGCAACAAATAAATACAAAATTAAATTTAGGATTTAAAATAAACTATAAGTAGTATAAACTCCATGGCAACTATAAACCATATATACAAATAGCCTTGTAAGCTCTTCAAGAGTCATAAACTCTTAGCTCTTAGGGTATGCTGCAACAATATAATTTAGTTCAAACTAACCAAAATACTCGTTGAGGACCAAATTGAGTTGTGTTGGCTGACACCTGGAAGGTGATGAAGCCATAAAGTATAGTGATGTGGAAAATATGAATAAATTTGAACCTAAAATTGCCTAAAGACCAGAGTGCGCTATGAGCAGGAATGAACCCATTTCACACGCGATGTCAGGACATAAGTAAAGTACAGTGATGTGGGTAAGGATCATACCCTCAGAGGTAGCCACCTAGACTGAGATTTGCCAATAGTCCTCGTCGATACGAACTTTCAGCCACTAAAACCTAGAGGGGCGAAAAACAGAAAACGTGAGTGGGCAAAAACAAAGCCTTTTAAAACCATTTCTTTTTCCAAAAATAATAACCCCTCACCGTAAAACCTGTATAATTTTCCAGAAAATAATAAAATATACATATATAAAAATCAGGCTTAAGAGTAGTGAAAACCAAGATTTGTGCCATGTCAAGTATCTCAATAATAAATATGTAAGCCAGGTGATGTAAATCAATATAAAATGATATATCAACCAGAGTCACCTAATGGAGCCTGTACGGCTGAATCTACAGCTCATAACCAATTCCTGCACACGAGTCGGAACCACCTAATGTGGTCTGTATGACAGGCTGGGTGTAAATAGATACGTTCAAGTGCTATGATCACGTGAAGGCTGTGCGAAGTATCGCAAGTCACCTACGAGTCGGAACCACCTAATGTGGTCTGTATGACAGGTTGGCACCTGCCTTGGATCCAAGGTGAGCGTGTGGCGCGGGAGGTGAACGATCACGTGAAGGCTAGGCCCTGGCCTCGGGAGGAGTACTAACACTGGGGTGTAGGATAATGAGCTCTAAATGCATTTATTTATAACCATACACAATGCAACCACTATCATCATCTAGTACTCACCTGATGCTTACCTGGGCTCCGCCGCGTCATGCGATATCATGCATACAAATACAAATGCACATACTAAAATGAAATGCAGGTATGACATGACACTTAAAGATATACAATTATTTAAAATAGTTTCTGGGAAAACGTAAAACATATATATGTATATATAGACCAAAAGCCCACTCACCTGGAGTCCGCACTACAACTCCCTAGCACAAACATCAAGACGTCACGAACAATCGGCGCTTAGAACAATTATCAAATCATGCCTTAGAATTCTTATCAATAGAATACGTAACTTACATATCCTATTCGGGAAGATCCGTACGTCGGATTCCAGATCCGTAAGTTTCTAATATCCTCAAATATTACGTACTATATCGTATCAAGATTTGGTGACAATCCAATAGTCGAATCGTCGATTCATATAATTGTCAAGTAACACACCTTAATCAAACTAGATTCACAATACTTAAATCACATCACATGGTTATCAAATCTGAGATCAGGATATCAATTTAGTGTAAAATAGCATCGGCGGCCCATTGGCCACGCGCCACCGCAGTTGGTGGTCGGCCACCCAGACTCGTCGGAAAATTCAACTATTTTAAAAAATTACCAAATTTTACAGGAATGAAGATCTCAATTAGTGGAGCAACTTTTATACCTGTGACTAAGGCCAATTTGTCTGGGAAATGTCCCAATTTCGTCCAAACCCATCGAAAACCCTATAAAGGGTGCTTCTTAATTCGTCCTCATATCGACTCCAACGCTCCAACAAATGATTGGGTATTCTTCCTGGACTTAAGATAAGTATGTTGATGGTGGAAATTGCACGAAATCATTTCAGGAATGGCGGATTCACTGTCGTGTGTGCCCTCGAAGCCGATGGCTTCAATCTTCATGAATCAAGGTCCAATTCCTTCGATTTTGGAGTGAAACATGAAGAATGAAGGTTGTTGAGTCGGTTCTAGATGATGGATAGCCACAATTTGTTGGAAAAACTGAAGAAAACCGAAACGAACCGCTGGAATTAGCCCCAGGTCAAAACCGGGTCGCGCGAGTTGGCTAGGTGTAACTGGGTCAAGTGTGATCCGGTGCATCCCCTTTCTCTCTTTTCCCCTCCTATCTTTTCTCCCCCATTGGTCACTTCCTTTTTCCTTCTTTTCCTCATTGGCCGGTTCCCCCCTTCTTTCCCTCCTTTATATTTCATCTCCACCGCCCAACTTTTCTTTCTTTAAATCCAGGCCACACACGTGGCTCTCCAGATTAAGCTCCAAAAATCTGGAGCTTTCTAGAAAATAACCAATTTACTAAAATGCCCCCGACTTTAAACGTTAATATTTCCTTTGTTATAACTCCAAATCACGATTCGTTTGCGCCCACGCGTCCGTAGTGACGAGTACTACGAGGATATGCCAAGAAAATGAATCTTACATAACTAGACAAGGTAGTCAACAAAAGTCAACACATTTGCCTTGAAGGGCATTTTCGAAAATTCACTTTATAAAATCGTAATAATTGGGGACGGGTCGTTACAAGTAAGCAGTCTTCACATGCTATGAGTCTCACCTTCAAAATAACAATATACTTATAGAAATGTGGTTGCACTTAAAATAGTAGACTATGTCTCTACTAATAAGCGTTATGCGATAGTAAATTTATCTCACTTTGTGACATACACCCAAAATTAATTTTTGGAGTTAAAACTATAGGTTCCTTTATTCCACGTTTTTCAATGGCTCTTAAAAATGGAATTTGCCTCTTTCCAATTTGGTGAACACTTTACTTTGTTGACATTAATGGTAACACATGATTAAATAGCTCTTGATGATATGATAAGTAGCTACTATTATCAAATTATCAATTATCATCAATTCGTGATCTAAAACAATTTCTATATGCAGGCGCATATGTAATTTATAAGTATCATATTGTTTGGGTATTGTTCTCCTTAAGGGCGTCCATTGTCACTTGTAATACAAACATTTCAAGATGAATTATTTAGAGCATTCAAGATAAATTCTTTAGAGAATTCATCATAAACTCTTATGGAGCATTATTTTCAATCATGCTTAACTTTATTAACCTTCACTTTTGAGGATTTCAAAGTTGGAAACCTATATATCTGTCATGCCTTAGGCATGGAACAAAGTAATATACATCATTTATGAGACAAGAGCAGATGTATCAACATAGATTCACGATGTTCTTAAAACTATCATTTCTCCCCTAACGATGAGACAATTTAGTTAAAATTCGCAAAAACACGGTAAATACGAGCATAACTAAATCGACTCAAATCCCAATATTAATTGACAAAACCACCTTTGTGTTCACAATTACTTGTTGATTGGAAAATTTGCCTCAACCGAATTGATCATGATGATCCACATGCTCAAAATGCATCTCCAAAGCAAAAATTAGCAATGAATAAAATGCTTAAGGCTTTTGTTAAGCCATGAGAAGTTTTGTGCTCAAAATTAATCCCAATTTGACATGAAATATTCTTCGAAATTCGAGAAATTGCGGTACAATAACTATCAAATAATATTATGAATGTGGTAGCAAGAATCTGCTATCTTCAATCTTGACGAAGCCACACGCGCCCAACTTTTTTTTTTTGGTCATTGGATCTTCAATGCCTAAGTCAGTAACTCAGAAAAGAGTCGAAATTTTAAGGCTTGTATGCGTAGCGTAAAGCTTACCAGTGGATGGTGGAGATGACGTATTTATGGGAGGTGGCCGAATGGACGAAGAAGGAATGATTCCAAGATATTAATTAGGAGATAAAATCATAGAATTATCATGTAAGTATTCTTAATTGATAGTGATGAGGATTCCTTACTTGTTTGAGTTGTTCTTCAATCAGGAATGTATTAACTATAGGATTTAGGATTTGGTGATTAATTATATCTTTAATACTTTTGACTTTTCCATACCGTGACCAGATGAGCTTGATGGTGTCATAGGCAACTGCTCGAGCCTCCAAGGAAGTTGAGCTGTGCATGCGAATATTTGAGAGCCCTGTCCATTTAATGAGGGCAAATATTGTCGTCTTCGAGAGAAAGTTCACGTGTCGTCTTCTGAATTTTTGGGATTATTTTTTACTCCACAATGACCATCTTATAGGTACACCTAGGTCAAATGGTACACAATTAGATGGTGAATAAGCTCACAAATATGCTTTTAAATCTTGAGAAGAAAATGGGGATTCAAAGTCAATTTTGACTTACATTGTCTGAGGACCAATTTTCTGTACAAGCAATCCTTGCAAGGACGTGCACAGGGCACTATATTGAGGCCTACAAAATATGACCGTACAAATTTGTAATTATCCTACACATCATTGTGGATGTTGAATAGCCAAGATAATCATGCCATGATTTGTTAATGAACTTCTGGTTCATGACAAACATACACTACTTCTTTTGAATGTGTGATACAACTTGTAAGAGAACGTAGAAGCTTTTTTCTCGAAAAAATGAATTGAACAGATTAACATATAATTCAATATAAAAATAAATGAACTCAATGAACGAATGCATATTAATTAATATAAGAAAATTGAAATCATCATAATAAAATGCTGAAAAATTAAATGAAATAAAATGAAAAGCCAAGCTATTGGGAGATAACTCAACTGTTAATTGCTTGCAAGCCCAAGGTGGGATATAAAACTCATCAACTAGAATGGAATTTATACGTCAAATTGGTTATATCCACCGAGTTAAAATTCGTGGGAGAGTTGTAAAATTGTCTCCAACATTTTTCCTTTTCTTTTGATCAAAGACTTGGTAAAAATACACCAAATGTTTTGGTGTAAAGCAGTCATGCTCGATACCTAATTACATAACCATAAACGTACCAAAAGTTAGTTTGCGTTGTTTATGTAATTAAGCCAAGAAATTTCAGGCTTTCAATTATATAGAATCATTGAACTCTAGGTTTTAATTCAATACTTTATCACTGGGATGTGGAATTTCATTACTAGAAATTACAAAATAATTTTGCAACAATTTCGGGGAAAAGAATACTCAATACAATCCACTAAATCCCATAAGTCCGTATTCTCATTTGGTTATTGATGCAATGAGCTATAGGCTCTAGCAATTGCATAACTATGAACTTTGTACTCATATGAGGCTATAGGCCCTTCAATCATCATGTGATGAGAACTAAGGTCCGGATCTGACTATTTGACGAGAATAAAGGGACTGCATGTCCTCATCTCTTGTAAATTCATCATCACTACGTTATTAATTGGTGTTATATTACAATTAACTAAATTGAAACCACGCTTAGTGAATACATGAATACTAACATAAGCTGATGATGCAATAAAGATATGTCATTCATGATGCAAGCCGCAACGATATTAATCTCACCCTTTTTGTTCCGTATATCTGCCATGAAACGAATAAGCACACATGCCCTTGTGGAATAATGGATCTGTAAGAAGAAAACAATATCATATATGTTAGAAAGGACATTCGGCAGTAAAGTTTATTAAAATAAACTAATTGGAATTTGTAGTTGAAGCATATATAATCCTGTTCTTGTATAACGTGCTGATGATTTTGCCGTATTCATTTCATTTCCTTGTCTCTTTATTTTGGTGCTAAAATTAAGAGTGTTATTGTGCTGATAATGTGTTGGAAATAAAGTATGAAGTAAAAGACAATCGAGAGAGATAAGAAATTAAGGAGAGAATTATCAATAAGCCATCTTTATATAGGGCATCAAATACATGAGTGGTAACCCAAAAGGCTTTCTACATTAATATGATTGTTTATGATGCTTTACTAACATACATTGAGTAAGAATGGCCGTTATTTATGTTTCACAACAATCTCTTCCCAAATCTTCACCTGACAATAATTGCTGCGCCGGCCACTTAATAAAAACTTCAAAAATTGCTATTGTTACAATTTGTACCATCATTTATATCATCTCTCTATTAGAGAGATGTGAGACCCACATGTGTTGATGAGTTCTACCTCTATTAGAAAGCTGGTATAAATAGATAGTAAGTGCAGCATGTTAATTAAGGAAAGAAGAAATACTTGTGCTGGACGACTTCTCATTGCTCCCTCAACTTTCCCAGCCAACAAAACTCATACAACAAGGGCAACATCTTTTTGAAGAATGAGATTCCGACCGAGAGAAGCACGTGCAAGCAGCTCCTTATTGCTTTCAATTGTGGCCATGTCTTCTTCATTAAAAGTTAAGGACACTTCAACACCATCTCCATCTCGCACATCCATCAGCACAATCAAATTCTTGCCTTCGAGACTCTGATTCACCCACTATGGCTTTCCCCATCCAAAATCGGCTGCGTAGAAGGGAAACCTGCACCAACTCCTGCAGGTATAGATTTCTATATCATCCCTCTGTAAGAGGTCCCCATACTCTTTCAAGGACTCACATGCATCCCCGGTAACTTTATTAGCATATTTTACTTTTAACTCCTCAATGCCTTTCCTCAACTTACCAACTAAGCTTTGAAGGTCAAGACCCATGACTTCACTTTCTCCGGCCTTTGCTATAAACTTCCCCACAAGATTTCCCAATAAATTTTCTGCCGAGGGCCGCACCAACAAGTTTCGCATGCTCACCGTGCGACACCAAGCAGATGGCCTTATTGACCTGAATTTTGATTTTGATGCTTCCATGGCGCATTTCCAAATGAGAGCGGATACTACTTCAATGCGTGTAGGATTTGGTTCAGTAGCACTGGCGGACTTGGACTTGAGTGCAGCAATCTTTGAAGCGTCAAACAAATATCTGCTTGTTATACACTTTTCTTTAGGAAATTCCAAGGTCGGTTGAGGTGCATTGAGAATATCTTGTGGTGGAAAAAGAGAAGCTGCGACCCAAATTCTGCTGGAAGAACTAACTGGTGATCAGTACGGGGCCTACTGGTCAAGTCAAGTGCAATTTCAGCCCATCTTTTGATGAATGTGCTGATTGTAGACGCTTCCGCGACCTTATGCGCAATACTGACTCCAATTGCCATTCCACCGCATTAGAAGAAATTGGCCTGGACTAGTAGAAGATAGCCTGTGACTGCTTGTCTGGATGCCATATCAGCTGGAAGCAATTGTTTTACCATCCCAATATCTGCTTTGTCCAAAATCTTGGATATGGGACAGTTGACTTGGGCTTCAAGAAATGCAACACCATGGTCATTGCAACAGATTGAATCATTATAGTGGAACTTTCCTGCGAAGGGATAGAAGTGTGTGAGTATTTCAGATAATGATGTCTTAAGGATTTTCGATCTTTCAGCTGCTAAAGATCGGTGATTGGTATTATTGTTGGGATAGAAGAGAAGGAAGGGGACATAAATATCAGGAATAAGCTGATAAAAAACAGAGAGGTTGGTTGTTTTGAGGTAGTGAGGAGTTGGAGAGGATGGTCTGATTGCTTCCTTGTGAATGACTTCTACCTTCATCTCTGAACCCATCATTTCTCTGCACTTGAGTTGGGGATAATGGTGTGAATATTTGTACGACAGCAACTCTGCGCAAAGTGCCAAAGTCTATAGTGGTCTACTAGATCCCGTTTATTGTCCAAACCTATTTTAAGGTATCCACAATATTATACAGAACAGTTAGCCAATAATTGAGAAACAATATATTGTTAATGTTCACAAAGAGAGCGACTTTGGACCAATAACTATATGCAAAGACAGATTCATTGTTCATCTACCACTATTTTCCTGTATGAAAGATTCATTGTTAATCCACTACTATTTTCCTGTATAATAAAGATGTTAAGGTAACCCGGGTTCTGCAGCTTGTGATAGCATATTCCGAGGATTTCTTGGGTTATTTTATTAGTGGTTTTCTCATAGGCTGTATCATCATATGTACTTTATCTTTTTGTGTAGCTTCATGTTGTAATTGTTTCTCTGGAGTCGGATCATATGGGTTTCTGTTTCTCTCATATATGTCAGGAAGGAAAGACAATTGCCGACAAATTAGCGAAGTTAGGGTTGCTCTGCAGTTGTCAATTTAGGATCTCGAAATCGGGGTTGTCCAAAATGTCTAATATTATTTGACTTGGGCTTCAAGAAAAGCAGCCCCGTAGTCATTGCCGTCGATTGAAACGTTGTATTTGAATTTTCCAGCGAAGGGATAGAATTGAGTGAGGGCTTCAGATAATGATGTTTTTAGAAGGTTGGATGTTTTGGCAAAGAACGGTGATCAGCATTGACCTCATCACTAGAGCTGGGATAGAAGAGAAGTAGAGGGCACAAAATTCAGGTTGAAACTGATCGAACTTGTTAAGTGGGGAGGAGTTGGAGAGGATGGTTTAATTGTTTCCTTTTGAATGATTTCAACCTTCATCTCTGAAGCCATCTTTTAAACGACTTCCCACGTGTTATATTCAAGTTTCTTTAACTGTCATGTCAACAAACATATTGACAGCTCTTGTTACAGCAAATTAAGTAGACCATATGCCGCCGGCGGAAAGAGCATCAAGGAATATATGATTAGATTTCACTTGACTCTTGTTTGTATTTCAACTTATACTGAAATTATTTGATACGTTGTTTGGAATACTATGCCACCTCCTAGATTACAAAATTTTCCACTCAAAAGTTCGTTTTTGTCTTGTTAGATCAACTGGGACCTCTGATTATTGTGTAGAAGTTAGCTAACTAAACAGTAATGAGAAATTAGCCTTTATAATTTCATAAACAATAGGATTTCGTTTTTAGTTATCTATCTCAGACCTGAAATAAAGATTCGTTTAATTATTGAACTGTGAAATATACTGTTTAGGGTACGGCTGTGAATGGATTGGTTGGTATGGTTTTAGGCCAACGCCGAAACCACTTGTTATACTTTTTTGCTTCTCCTTCTTATGCTGTCTATTTATTGGATCATCGTTAGATGATTAAATCATTTTGGATAGTTATCTTTTTGTTAAGAGTAACTTTAAATTGTGATCTAAAAGAGTGTTGCTAACGAAACCACGTGCTGGCCGACATCCGAGGATGACGCAAGCTATTTAATGAATGCATATGCTGAGAACATGTAAAACATGCATATAAATTTTGCACGTAACTACACAAAGAAATAATCAAATATAAGTCTTACAAAAATGTAATAATAATATTCAACTGCCAATAAAGAATCTAATGATAATGCATGACATGTTCAAAGTATACAACTAATCCAGAGTACAAGCGGAAGGTAAAATAGAGAGGTGCTATTACAATAGATGTCAAAGCAGAGAGGATGGTATGATATCACTAGTAGGGGAATTCCTCGTAGCGCGGATCGTAAGCCTCGTTCCTATGTTCTAAGGGGTGCAAAACAAAAATAAGTGGACCAAGTTGATATATATATATATATATATATATATATATATATATAATATTGAAACAGTTATCAACATACTAACCCCCAAAGTTTTATGAAAACTAATAGCATAATATATGATAGGTTTCTCTGAAAACCCTAGCATGCCATAAACCCTTTCATAAAACATATATTGTATAGTGTGCTAAATAGTGGTATCATAATCGACCCGAAGGCCCTTCATCACTTGACCCGTAGGCCTAATATATAAATCTTCATTCGACCCGTAGGCCCCTACATCACCCGACTCGCAGGCCAATATAATATTTCCTAACCCCTAGGCCCCTACATCACCTGACCAAAGCCAATATAAGTATCGTGGCACGTAGGCAGAACAGTGACCACTAGATGCACCCAAAACATTGAATATAATCTTTCCAAACATACGTACATATATCTCAAAACATCTTCATAGCATATAGTCATCCATCATATATGATACAAAGAAGTGTAAAAACACGTTCATAAATAGTATATAGTCATCCATCATATATACTACAAAGAACATAAGTTTGATAAAGTATGGTATTCCAAAATATTCTCAGTAAAGCATGATAATTATAAAGTGTAAATGTAATTTACTCATAATATGTAACCCTTAAATAATGATTTTCATGTATACACTTCTAACATTAAAATATGCATTTTAGAAGGGGTTCACTCATAGATACTCCATCGTCGAAGAGCCGTACGAAATAGGAATGATGGATTCGCCACTAATAATTGCACCTAAGCACATAAAGGGTCCAATTAATAAAACTATACTCAAACGATTGAATTTCAAAAAACAAACGTCAAAAACGGATTCAAAACGTCAAAAAACATAAATGGGGACCTCGTGTACCCCCACAAGCTACCCCACACACCCTCACGCCCCGCCGCAAAGTGGCAGCTCCGGCAAGTCGTCAGCACCGCCATAGACGGTGGGATGTGTGCTCCACGTGTGGGCATTGGCAGGCACCCACGCGCAAGCTTATGTGCGATTGGGCTCAGGGTTTAGACCGGGTTTAGGCTTGGGCTTGGGATCTTAGGCTTGGGCTTAGGTTCCTTGGGCTGATGGCCCAAGCTACGCACGGCCCATAGGCCTGGGGTCAAAGGGTTTTGGGTTTCATAAATGGGTTGGGCTCCATTGGGCCTTGGGCTTGAAAGCCCGGCCTAATGGTCTTTGGGTTTCAGAAAATAAATAAATAAATAATTTAAATGGGTTTAGGTTTAATGGGTCTAAGGCCCAAAGGCCTGAGGTTCTAAAGAGCTTTGGGCTTGAAAGCCCGGCCCGAGTTTTAATCGTGGGTCGTCGGACCCAATCGAAAGAAAAGGTCGGATTCCGGCCGGAAAACTCCTCCTAGCTCCGTTCGAGCTCGATTTGTAACCCTAGGGTATGATCTAAGTACCAAAATGAAGATAAAGACAAAATGGAGTGTTTGGTACCTTTCTCACACATTGAAGTAGCTGGAGATGGTTGGATTCTTGCTTGAAACCCACGGGTTCACCTAAGGTTCTCACTGTTCCACAAAGATGGAAGAGAGAGAGAATGCTACCAAATGGTGAATGTGGTGGTGTCATCGTCGGTGGTTTTCCTTGGGTGTCAGGGTGTCTAGGTGTGTGTGGGTGTCGATCAGGAACGGAAAAGGGATAAGGTTCCGAAAGAGAGAAAAAGAGAGAGTGAGAGAGAATGAGAGTTGATTCGAGGAGAACAGAGAAAATGAGAATGAGATAAGGGAGTGCCACGTGGCAAATAGAGAGATGAGGAAAATCTAGAAAGGGGATCTAGATTAGGTAGAAAGTAGGGGGTTAATTTCGTAATTTCATTAATTTTTTTTAATAAAAATTATACAATTGGGGATGGGTTTTACAATCTACCCCCTTAAAAGAACTTCATCCCCGAAATTACAACCTTAAACAAATAAATACGGATACTAATTCCTCATCAGTTCCTCCGTTTCCTATGTCGCTTCCTCGACGGCATGGTTTCTCCACAGCACTTTCACCAACGGAATGACTTTGTTCCTTAAAGTCTTATCCGGTCGGTCAATGATAGCCACTGGTTCCTCGTCATAACTCGCATCCTGATTCACTTCCAATGGTTCTGGCTGAATGACGTGTGAGGGATCTGATACATATTTCCGAAGCATGGAAACATGAAATACGATGTGAATCTGCAACAACTTCGGCGGTAGCTCCAGTATATAAGCAATTGCACCAATTCTCTCTGTGATCTGGTAGGGACCAACATATCGAGGGCTCAATTTCCCTCGTTTACCAAATCGAACCATCCCCTTCCAGGGAGACAACTTCAAGAAGAAAAAGTCACCAGTCTTATACCCTCGATCCCTAAAATGTCGGTCTGCTATGCTCTTCTGTCAATCTTGTGCTACCTTCAGGTTCCTCTTTCAACTGGTTGTTATTATTAGTAGTGTCAACAATTTATGGCCCCACTAGCACCCGTTCACCAACCTTTGTCCAACACAGCAGTGTCTGGCATGCCTTCCTATACAGTGCCTCAAAAGGTGCAATGCCGATACTGGAGTGGTAGTTGTTGTTGTAGGCAAACTCAACCAATGGCAAATAACTATCCCAGCTACCCTTCCACTGGAGAATAGACATTCTCAACATGTCCTCCAAGGTCTGAATCGTACTCTCCGATTGACCATCGGTCTGTGGATAATAGGCAATGATGTACAACAACTAAGTATCCATGGCAACATTAAAAGCTTTCCAAAACCTGTGAAGATGAATCTTGGATCTCTGTCTGACACGATAGTGACAGGTACACCATAAAGCTTGACGATATTATCAATGAATAGTTTAGCCAACTTCTCTAGTGAGTAGGTTTGTCGAACATGTAGGAAGTGAGCAGTCTTGGTAAGTCGGTCTACAATCACCCAAATGCCGTCAAACATCGATTGCCTCTTCGGCAAACCATACACGAAATCCATGGTGACGTCTTCCCACAAACAGCGTATTTCCCATCACTAAGGCTCTATCTCTCCAGATTTTCAAATCTTGTCTCGACCCATCCAATACCTATTTCTTTAGGTCTGCACAAATCAGATCAAGTTCTTGGGCTTCCCTAACGATATCCACTAGGACAGGCGTAACCTGGAAGTGTACTGACAATGCTCCTTGTGAATTTGACATCACTGAAATGCTGGTTTCCTGCAGAGAAAACAGTAACAGCACATAGATAGCTTGAAGGGAGGCAAGCTGTCCGTGGGATCTCCTGCTAAGTGCATCCACTACTATATTAGCATGTCCAAGATGATACTTGATAGTGCAGTCATAATCACTAATGAGCTTCATCCATTTTCTTTGTCTCAAATTCAGTTCTTTCTGAGTGAAGACATGTTTCAGGCTCTTATGATCAATGAAGATGCGGCACTTCTCACTATTTAAATAATGCCACTAGATCTTTAGAGCAAAGACCACTGCTCTGAGTTTCATATCATGAATGGGGTAGTTTCTCTCGTGATTATTGAGCTGTCTGGAAGCATAGGCAATGACTTTCCCAAGCTGCATCAGTACATAACCCAACCCTAACAAGGATGTATCAGTATAAATCTCGAACAGAGCAAGGATAGGAGCCTGAGTAAAACGCCGCTTAAGCTCTTGGAAACTTTGTGCACAATCATCACCCTACTCGAATTTGACCCCCTTCCAAGTCAACTTAGTAAGAGGCAGGGTGAGGTGATAGCTGAGAAATCTTGCACAAAGCATCGATAATAGCCTACCAGCCCAATGAAGCTCCTTACTTCAGTAACATTCCTCGATTGCTCTCATGTAGACACTGTCGAAACCTTCAGATGGTCCACATTAATTCCCTCAACAGATACCACATGTTCGAGGAAACTGATCTGGTTCAGCCAAAATTGACACTTACTGAACTTTGCATACAGTTGATGATTTCTCAACATCTCTAACACCAACCTCAAATGCTTCATGTGCTCAGCATTACTTTTGGAGTAAATCAGGATGTCATCAATGAACACAATCATAAACCGATCCAGATACGGTCTAAAGACTCTGTTCATCAAATCCATGAGTGCTACAAGAGCATTTGTTAACCTAAAAAGCATGGCACGGAACTCATAGTGTCCATACCTAGTGCAGAAAGCCGTCTTGGCACATCTTCATCCCGGATTAGTAGTTGGTGATAACCCGAATGAAGGTCGATCTTAGAAAACACCTAAGCACCATTCAGCTGGTCAAACAGATCATTAATCCAAGGCAGGGGATAACGGTTCTTCACTGTCACCCGATTGAGCTGCCTGTAGTTGATGCAAAGTCTTATCGACCCATCATTCTTTTTGACAAATAACACAGGAGCACCCCAGGAAGACATGATGCGCTGGATGTAGGGGTGGGTTGGAAAAACTAAAAATAAAAAAAAAACGGACCGAAAACCGAACTGAGACCTAAAAAAATCGAACCGAAACTGTCAAACCGAATCTGGTTGGTTCTGTTTCGGTTTTTGAGGTCTAGAAACTGGACCGAACCGAACCGAACCGATATATGAAAATCATATACAAATACCTCAAAACCTGGTGGCTGGAGGATTCGAACCCCTTCCCTCAAAGTTCGGATAGTTTCTTTAAACCAACTTGTTGTTGGCTTTGTGTTGCTATAATTGTAAAACTAATTTATTTATAGGTATTCTAATCTTTATGCTTTATAAAATTTCAAAAGTTACAAACCTTAGCCAACTTCCATTTCACTTTTCACTTTTCTTCTACACACTTTCTCTCTCCCCTCCGCTACTTTCTTCATTTATGCTTCCTCTGTTCCTCAGTCTCTCTCTCCTTCCTCTCTTGCTCCAGATCACTTTCTCTCCAATCTTCTCATGTCCTCCTCGCAGATTCCTTCTTCCAAACCATGATTTTCCCTCGCCCTCTTCGAATCGGAACCTATCTAAATTGGAAGATTCTAATCCAGATTTTCCCATCTTTCACAAGTAATTTTCGAATCAAAATGAATACAATTTATATTGTGATTTTGCTGAATTAAAATGGGTTTTTCTTTTAATTATTTTGTTAGGGTTTTGCATATTATAATCCTTCAATTTAGCAGCAAGGAGAGGAAGTTGTCCCCAATCCACCATCTTTATTGCAGATGCAAAAGAGGGATCTAGGGAACAAAGCAAGAACGTATTTCTTTATAATTATTGTTTGATGATTTGTTGGTAGCAGATTTCCTTCAGATTTTCTTTATAATTATTGTTTGATGATTTGTCTGTGAGAAAAAAAAAACCAATTGAAATCGATGAAGAACGAAGAGCAAGCTTGGTTCCTTATTGGGATTTCGCTCTCTAACAGACCAAGATGGCAACAATTCCTCTTTTGCTCTTCTGGGTTCTTCTTTGGCTACCACCAGATTTTAAAAAAAAAATCATGGAAAAAACCGAACCAGACTGAAACCGAACCGAAGAAACCTAAAACCAAAAAAAATTGAACCGAAAAAAGCCGAAGAAAAATCGAACCGAACCGAATAGTAATTTTGGTTTGGTTTTCGATTTCGGCCAAAAACCAAACCGAATGGAACCGAACCCACCCCTAGCTGGATGTAGCCCATATCCACTAGCTCATAAAGTTGAATCTTAAATTTTCTCAATTTTGCTGGTGTCATTCGATATGGTGCTAAGGAGATAGGGTTGGTACCTGGAAGTAAATCGATGGTGAATTTTATTTCCTTCGGAGGTGGTAACCTTGGTAAATCCTCAGGAAACACATCGGTGAATTTATTCACCACTAGCACATCTTCAGCACACAAAGAAGGTTCATCTTGTGTGACTATGTGGGCTAAGAATCCAACACATCTATTTTGTCATAACTTAGTAGTCTGGATGGCAGAAATGATACTATTTGGAAGGATCCGTTGCTCACCTTGAAACGTGATCCACGGTCATCTAGGCCGATTAAATGTCAAAATTTTCTCCCTACACCCGACGTAAGCATGGTGCCTAGACAACCAATCCATTCCCAATATGACATCGAACTCCGCAAGTTTGAAGGGAATTAAATTAGCCTCCAAAAGTTCCCCTTCAACTATAACCGAGCAATCCTTATACTCCCACTATGCACAGAAAAGATCTCCAGGTGGCATTTGTATAAACATATCAAATCTGAGCGATGTAGGTTGCAGGTTTACAACCCATGCAAATGATGGAGATACAAATGAAAAAATGGCACCCGAATCAATTAGAACTCTAGCCCAATTACCATAGACAAGTAATGTACCAGTAATGACTCTAGGATCCTGCTCTACCTCGTGCTGAGTCATGGCATTGGTATGTCTATTGACCTGATGTCCCGATCCACTATTACGGCCACCATGAGTACTAAGACCCTAATTGTTACGGCATGTTCTGCTCCTCTAAGCACGGCTACCTGAAGTTGCTCCAGAATGTTGTGGTTGTTGCTGAGCTGAAAACTAGGTACCCTGACTACCACTCCCACCATAACTCTAAGTATTACTAACTCTGAGTTGTCGGATGATTACTCCTACCGTAACCCAAACCAGAAGTAAAACTATCAAGCGAACATGGAGTAGCGCAATCACGGGCCATGGGTCTAAAGCCGCCACATATGTAACACAAGCTCAAATCAGCCACACCTAGATTAAAGTGGCTGAAAGATCACTTCGTCTACTCACTGCCTGAGCCCTCACTAGATGATCCTGAACTCTGACCCTGTCACTTGAACGACTGAAAGGGTCTAGGGCCGAATGGGTTAGAAGAAGTAAAAGACTCTAAGGCTGGTTCTAATTCCGAGGTCAGTTCTGACTTCGAGGATGGTTCTAACTCTGAGGCTGGTTCTATTTAAGACTATCCCATCTCGACTGTTCAATCCTCAAAGCTGTCTCTATCATCTCCTCGTATGATCTATGCCTCGAGCTGCCACAAGCTCGTTATAGTCCGGGTTCATTGCAATCTGCACCTATATCATCATCTCCTGCTAGATCTCATAGGTTCCCTTATGGTGTCTCGACATGCGCCGAAAAGTTCTATCAAACTCTGTAATGCTCAAATCGCCCTGGCAAAACTCTAAGAACTCATGTCTCTTCCTCAGTTGATAACAGAGGCTCAAAAAGTGTGCGCTAAAGAGTCTCTTAAATGTAGCCTAAGTCATTAAAGAATTAGGTGGACGAGAGCCCTTCGCTGACTTCCACCAAAATCTCGATTCCCTTTGAAGGAAATAACCAGCAGTATTTGCCCATTTAGTCGTTGGGCATCTCATGCTCTCTAAGGTATCTTCCATCTTTTCCAACCAATCATCGGCATCCTAATAGGCTCTAACTGCCCTAAGTTTTGTAACGTCGTGGCTACGAGCAATCTACATATATGTACAACTCGGCCTGCTGTTACTAGGAAAAGCATTTTGTAACGTGGAGGTTAACTGCTGAATTCCTCCCATAATACCAGAACGAAGACGCCGAGGTACATTCCCATCAGGATGGTCCATAATTCTGATAAGAAACAAACAAGATTTAGAAGGATGGAAGATTATGGATACAAGAAAGCTTATGATTACCAAATGGAAGAATGAAGTCCTAAGTATGCTCTAATACCAATCTGACATGCCCCGATCCCGATATAAGTCTTACAAAAATACAATAATAATATTCATCTGCCAATAAAGAATCTAATGATAATGCATGACATGTTCAAAGCATACAACTAATCCAGAGTACAAGTAGAAGGTAAAATAAAGAGGTGCTATTACAATAGATGGCAAACCAAAGATAATGGTATGATATCACTGGTAGGGGAATGCCTTGTAGCGCAGATCGTAAGTCTCGTTCATATGTTATGAGGGGGCGTAAAACAAACATGAGTGAACCAAGTTAATATATATATATATATATACACACACACATATATATACACACATATATATATACACATATATATATAATATTGAAACAATTATCAACATACTAACCCCCAAAGTTTTATGAAAACTAATAGCATAATATGTGATAGGCTTCTCCGAAAACCCTAGCATGCCATAAAACCTTTCATAAAACATATATCGTATAATGTGCTAAATAGTGGTATCATAATCGACCCAAAGGTCCCTACATCACCCGACCCGTAGGCCCCTACATCACCCGATCGAAGCCAATATAAATATCGTTGCCCGTAGGCAGAACAGTGACCACTAGATGCGCATAGAACATTGAATATAATCTTTCCAAACATATGTACATATATCTCAAAACATCTTCACAACATATAGTCATCCATCATATATACTACAAAGAAGTGTAAAAATATGTTCATAAATAGTATATAGTCATCCATCATATATACTACAAAGAACATAAGTTCGATAAAGTATGCTATTCCAAAATACTCTCAATAAAGCATGATAATCATAAAGTGTAAATCTAATTTACTTATAAAACGTATCCATTAAATCATGATTTTCATGTATGCATTTCTAACATTAAAATATGCATTTTAGAAGGGGTCTACTCATAGATACTTCATCGTCAAAGAGCCGTACGAAATAGGAATGACAGATTCGCAACTACTAATTGCAACTAAGCACATAAAGAGTCCAATTAATAAAACTATACTCAAACGATTGAATTTCAGAAAACGGACGTCATAAACATAAAGGGGGACCTCAGGTACCCTCACGCGCAGTTGTGGGTCGCATGTGCCACCGTGGACGGTTGCGCGTATGCTCCATGTGCCGCCCAGGTTCAGGCTCACACGCGGCTGGGCTTACGGTTTGGACTGGGTTTGGGCTTGGGCTTGGGTCATGGGCTTAGGTTCCTTGAGCCGAAAGCCTAAGCTACGCACGGCCCGTAGGCCTGGGGTCCAAAGTGTTTTGGGTTTCATAAATGGGTTGGGCTCTATCAGGCCTTGGGCTTGAAAGCTCGGCCCAAGAGTCTTTGGGTTTCCGAAAATAAATAAATAATTTAAATGGGTTTGGGTTTAACGGGCCTATGGCCAAAGTTCTACATGGTCCAAGGCCCTAAGGTTCTAAAAGGCTTTGGGCTTAAAAGCCCGACCCGAGTTCTAATCATGGGTCGCCAGACCCAATTGAAAAAAAAGGTCGGATTCTGGTCGGAAAAATCCTCCGAGCTCAATTCAAGCTCAATTTGCAACCATAGGGTACGATCTAAGTACCAAAATGAAGATAAAGACGAAATGGAATGTTTGGTACCTGTCTCACATCGTGAAGTGGCCGGAGATGGCCAGATTCTTGCTCGAAACCCACAGGTTCACCAGAGGTTCTTAGTGTTCCACATAGACGAAAAGGGAGAGAGGGAATGTATGTGTGCTACCACAGTGGTCAATGTGGTGGTGTCGTCGCCGATCGATGGTTCTCCTTGGGTGTGGGGGTGAAAAAGGAGAAGAGTCCTAGAGAGGGAGAGAGAGATATGTGAGAGTGAGAGAGAGTAAGAGTTGACTCGGGGAGAAGAGAGAGAATGAGATAGAGATAGGGACTGCCACGTGGCAGATTGAGAGGAGGAAAATCTAGAAAGGGGATTCGAATTGGGTAGAAAGTGGGGGGAGGGGGGGTTAATTTCGTAATTTCATTAATTTTTTTAATAAAAATTATACAATTAGGGATGGGTTTATAGCTACTTAGTCCTATAGTCGTGGTATTTTTCTTCACTTGTGAGAGTTTTATGTTCGATTCTCGCCAAAAGCGTTCTAACCAAATTATTATGTCTAGCCCACTCCCTCAACACATTGTGAGGCTTAAGTCACTCCTCCTCATTATGAATCCTAGAATGCCTCTGCGCTCGGTTTTGCGTCAATTCTTCGGTTAGATTCAAGTATTCCATGTTTTTTCTTAGAGTCTTTTTCCAAGTCTTCTTTGGTCTTACTCTATCCCTTTTACTCTAAGTCTCTGTCTCATAATTGCATCTCCTAACCGGAGCATTCTGTTCCCATATCCAAAGCACCTTAATCAATTTTCTCTCATAATAGTCTAGATAATATTTTATGTTTTAAATAAACTACCCAAAGGGGGGTATTAATTAGTGCATTGCTAAAGAGGGCATTCGGGCACAAGGGTCTACGTTTTATTTTATTTTTGGCAAGTAGAGAGAAGGGACGAGCATGGTCGGCCCTGAGAATTTAAAGGCCCTAAACAAGCCTTTGAAGTGGTAGCCCTATAGTTCTCTAATCCGCAACTCCTTGTGCATTGATATATATATATATATATATATATATATATATATATATATATATATATATATATATTTATATTTTTAGGGAACTGTTATTAGCACTCCAAAAATCTCATTTTACACCACCCTCACAAGTGTATTTTTGTTTCCAATTATAGAAAGATTGGAGTGCAAAATGAGATTTTTGGAGTGTCAATAATAATTTCCTATATATATATATGAATTTTGCTAAATGCATGAAAAAAAGTCTATTTCTATATCAAATATCATTAAAAATTAGAGTTAATCTCAATTTACTACCTTGAGGTTTCTTCATTTTCAACATTTCATATATCAATTTTTTTTTTTTTTGAATTGAGTAAATTGTAGCAATGATCCTTTAGCTTTAACTCAATTGGAGCAATGGTCCCTTAACTAAAAACTATTACTATTGGTCCCTCAACTTGTCAAAACTTGCTACAATTTATTCTTTTGAATTTGATTGGGCCCCGAGTGAACCCTGCAATAAAGGAAGCAAGAAGTTGCGAGAGAAAGGAACCCAGCAAGGAGAAGGGTTTTAAATTTTTGAATTTGATGGTGTTGAATTTCGTGGGTTTCCAATTTTTGATGGTTTGGGATGTGGGTTTTTTTACAGTTTTGGTGAGGTTCTGGAGAAGCAGCGGCGGTGGCAGCCATGGAGAACAAGGAGGTTGGCGATAAGGAAATTGGTTGAGTTTTTAGACACAAATACAACAATCAACATTCAACTCAATATTCTGCAAACAACAAATTGACAGAGAAACAAACTGAAAACTCAAATTCCACCCATTACCCATATATAGTATGTTAATATAAGCAAAGCAAAAGCAATCAAGCAAACTATCAAACATTCAGATTCATCAGATTAAAGGATCAAACAACGTTAACCAACCTATTCCACCCATTACGATATTACCTTGAAATTGAATCCATAAACCCCTAAAAGATTGAATCTCTAAATCCCTAAAATATTTCAAATCCTAAATCCATAAAGTAATCCATAAACCCCTAAAGGATTGAATCTCTAAATCCCTAAAATATTTCAAATCCTAAATCCCTAGAGGGAACATTGATTTGAAAACCCTAATTCCATTTATGAACAAGCTAACAAATTCATTACAAGAAAAAGGATGGACGGAGAAGCTAGAGAAGCAATGACCTGACTTGTACGTAGGGAAAGGGCATCGCCTCGCCATGCTCGCCTGCAAGTTGCCACCAAGCGGGACCAAAAGAAGAGTCCTTACCCAGCATGCCAAATTCCAATCATTTTTAATTGTTACAATGTTATTATTATGTTCAATAAATGAATGAACGGTTGGATTAACAGCATCTAATGGTTGGGAAAAATACTAGAGTAAAGAGGACAGTAATTTCGTATACATATAAAACTATAATTATATGTGGGTGGGGGAAAAGAAAAAAAAGTAAATTTTTTTTGTGAAATTTTATTTTATTGCCTATGATTTTAATTTTTTTGTATTTTTATTAAATTTGAATTTTAAAAAAGAAAAAAGAAAGGAAATATGCACCAATTGTTGCAATAGTATGGCTCGTTTAGATGTGCTTTTAAAATGTATGAAAGTGCTTTTGGTTAAATTGATTTTAAGTTCCAAAAGCACTTTAAGTGATTTTTGGAAGAAGCACCAGATATGTGCTTCTTGCAGGAAGCACTTAAAGTGCTTTTTTAGGATCCACTTGGATTTTTACTAAGGATTGGTATCAAAAACATTTTCAGTCATTTTAAAAGTGCATCCAAACGAGCCTGTAGAGGCTAGTAGCCGTCCACATCCGCTTTCATAAGGCATCCATACTCTTTGTAAAATTCACTATTGAAATTTGTGTTTATTTAAAAAAATTTGTTTTGCTGCCACTCAGTATCACGGTCTGGTGGTATTCCTCTTCATTTGTAAGTGAGATGTTTTAGGTTCGAATCTCATAGATGACGAATTTGATACCAAATTAGGTTGTCCATTGTGTGACTTAGCCGAACTCTCCCTCCCCTTAATGTAAAATATATTTTTGTACTAAAAAAAAAATTTGTGTTTTACCACTTAGTACTACGGTCTTGTGACATTCCTCTTGAGTGAGAGGTCATTCTCTTTTTTATTTTTTATTTTTGTCAAATAATAGATTTTGTTAGAATAAATGTTAGATTAGCCAACGACAGGGTTCAAACTCATGTCGTCATGCAATGACTCAACTCCTTTCCACCACTGTGTAAAGGGACACTTGCATCTTAGGTTTCTGAGTAACATAGAAGATGATAGTTCTCGAATTTTCCTCGTGCAAAGGAGGGCCTAGACATAAGTGATTATGGATTGTTTTATCCGGGGATGGCGTGACACTTGCACAACTTGGACAAAACCACGAAACATCTTAAAGAGAGTGACATTGTCCGCGACTCAACACAGCAAATTGTTTCGATTGTTTTCAACTCACTGGTAATTTCGTTCCTTGCCATCTAAAATACCATCACTCCCTGATCAACTCACTGCTGAACAACTCAAATTGTATCAAATCTAGACTGAAAATGATTTTCTCTACAAGAATTACATCTTAAATGGTGTATGTGATGATTTATATAACTAGCTATTATTCTTCCTGTAAGACTGCTAAAGAGTCGTGGGACGCTCTCCAAATAAATATAATACTGAAGAAGCAGTTTAGTTATTTCTCCTTTCTTCCAGAAGAAATATAATACTACGGCATGAAAGAAACATATGGAATAGGAACGTGCATAAGCAGTTCGGTTGTCTCTTTCTTTCTTCCGTCACGTAAAGGGAGCTGAATACATGCGGTTTAACCTTCCATCTTTTTTGGTTTTATGCCCAAAGGAATGTGGTGTGCTATCTACACACCTCTTTTTACTTCTCCCACACCCCTAGTTAATTTCTGTCCGTTGATCTTTTTCAATTCATCCGATCCGACGGCCAAAAATTAAAAAGGTGTAAGAGAAGTAAAAAGGGATGTGTGAATATCACATCCCTAGGAATATGTT
The DNA here is from genome assembly GCF_916048215.2 of Malus sylvestris. Taxonomy (NCBI): domain Eukaryota; kingdom Viridiplantae; phylum Streptophyta; class Magnoliopsida; order Rosales; family Rosaceae; genus Malus; species Malus sylvestris. The sequence continues at coordinate 32,037,828 of NC_062269.1, forward strand.
CACTCAAAAAAATGGAATCTATTGGTTTACTTTTTTTCTTATATTCTTTGTTAAATCTCTATTTAATCAATAGAAAAAACAATCATTTTTTAACAAACAACATTTTTTACATTATGGAAATGGATGAGTTTAGCTTCACAATAGGTTAGAAATAATTATTAAACATTTTTTATTAATTTTGTCATTCATTTAAAACAAGCTTCACAATAGGTTAGAAATAATTATTAAACATTTTTTATTAATTTTGATATTCATTTAAAACATTGTATTTTTATCTTCTTTCATTACCACAATGTTTAAATGTTTTTATATCTTCCGAGTTTATTTCCCTTCATTACCAATGCAAAAAACTAAATATGAATTTTATGTATGTTTGAAATTTGAAATATTGGATGGAGAGCAAAATCTTAAAAAATGTTAAAGTGCCACATAAGTTATCAAATTTAAATTTTATAAGCAAAATTTGAAAGCAGTCAAAGTGACATTTCGTACTACAATCTAGTGGTATTCATAATTACATGTAAGTGGAAGGTCTTATATTCAATTCTCGTCAAAGGCAAATTTGAACCTGTTGACCCTAAAAACTACCAAGCCTACGTGACGCGCAGGCCAAGTAACTAATGAGCTAACTACGTCCTTCGGTTGTATGCGGGGCGTGCCAACTTGTCAGCCGAGTTCGGCCAAGGAGTAAAATGTGTTGATATTGCGTTGAACGCGCGGCTGACTTCTCGATCTTATGACTACGGCCGAGGAAGGAACATTCTTAGCCTTCGAGTTCTAGAGCCTGAAGATAAGGCTGCTAGTTCTGCGAAGTTCAATATCAAATTTGGCTTTCAATGTGCCGAATGTAGTAACTTGTAACAACGTACTTCGCTGAGAAGGCTAATGAGATGACCTCTGTCGATAAGGATTCAAAAATTCTTCTCGACCGAGACTTGGATAGATAACCAGTCGGCCTTCTCACAGTGTTGTTTATCCAAACTGAAGGCGCTTCACGGTCGGCTGATTCTACGGCAATAGTGTTGTTTATCCAAACTAAAGATGTTCACCGGTTACCTTCACAGTGCTGTTTATCCAAACTGAAGATGTGTTTGCGCAGGGCAGTTTGTGTGTTGAGGTGGAGGGGCTTTTCCGTCGCTGAGCATCTTGTATATACAGCATTCTATCTTCTGGTTGCCTTCACCGTCGTAGGCCACTGAAGCTCAAGGGAAAATTTTATAGGACGACAATAAGGCCGGCGATGTTGTATGGCACAGAATGTTAGGCGGTGAAGCATCAACACGTACACAAAATGGGTGTAGCGGAGATGAGGATGCTTCGTTAGATGTGTGGGCACACGAGAAAGGATAAGATTAGGAATAAGGATATCCGAGGTAAAGTAGGAGTAGCCGAAATTGAAGGAAAGATAAGAGAAAATCGGTTACGGTGATTTGGACATGTGCAAAGAAGGTCTACTGACGCTCCGGTTCGAAGATGTGACTACGGGACAGAGGTTCAAGCTGAAGGGGTAGATGAAGACCTAGGAAAACTTTGGAAGAGACCCTAAGAAAAGACTTAGAGTACTTGGATCTAACGGAGGACATGACACAAAACCAAGCGCAATGGCGTTCTAGGATTCATATAGCCGACCCCACTTAGTGGGAAAAGGCTTTGTTGTTGTTGTTGTTGTTGTGGCGTGTTACACGCGACTTATACTTTTTAAATGTATTTATATGTGTAAATTGATAAAAGAAAAGTCAAATATTTGAAATAAATGAATAATTTTAGATCATGCTAGAAAAAAACTCCTTATAAACCAATTAAAACGGTTGAATTCACATATTAATATCGGTTTCTATAGAATTTACATTAAGAATAGAGAAAATAATATTTAATAAACAATTGATTGAATTACATTATTGCTAGCCCATTGTGAGGCCCACCCTTGTTCCCCTTAGTGTAGATAATATCGTTTGTTTAAAAACAAAAAAAAACTATTATTTGACAATTAATTTAATTACATTATTATCCGTGTGCAAAATATCCTTTTTATAACCAGCAATGTGGGCACCATCAACTTTCACTCATCCTTCCGTTTTTTTGTTCTTTTCTCTCTTCCCACTTATATTTATATATTATATTTTATGATGACTAAATTACAAAATTACCCCTGCATTATTTGATATATTATATTGGGTTACTTTTGGATTTTTTTGGTTGAGGGGCAATTTTATCCTAATATTTTTGTCGAAGCTGTGACACCAAATTGGCACTATTCATTGCCCTATTCGCTTTATATATAACTAGCCTTCATGCATGCACTCACGCGCATGCAGAATGCATTTTTTGAATCACGGCTTGCTATGCGCGATTTACATGTTTTAAATTTATTTATTAATGTAGATGGAAATGAATAATAAATACATTTAATAAAAAGTAGTCTTTTAACTAATCAAGCCAGCTAAATCCATATTAATAAAAGCGGTTTTTCAATTTCTATCTACATTTTATTAAACAACTGATTGCTAGCCCATTGAGAGACTAAGCACACTCCCTCCGCTTAGTGTAGATAACATCGTTTGTTAAAAAAATGATCATTTGACAACTAATTGAATCATATTATTATGCGTGTGCGAGAGACTTTTTTATAACTAGCACTACACACCTCTTAAGTGTTTAAAAATTGATAAATAATATTAATAAACAACTGCATGCAAAAGGCATTGGTTGAATCACAGCGCGCTACACGCGATTTAGACATTTTAAATGTATTTATATGCGTGAATTGCTTCGATATTTTTTTATTTGTTATGTTCTTTTTTTACCACCGGCGGCGCGCGCTACGCGCCTCTTAAGATGTTTTGAACACAACATTAATTTTTTTCTTATTTTTTATTATATTTTTCTTCCCCATCACATATGCACCATCAACTTTGTCATTTGTTTATTCTTTTCTCTCTTCCCTTTCATTTTTTTTATTCTTTTCTCTCTCCTTATTTATATTGATATTATATTTTATGATGACCAAATTACCAACTTACATTTGCATGATTTGATATATTATTTTAGGCAGGTATTGATTTTTTTTGGTTGAGAGGCAGTTTGGTCCAATTTATTTTTGTCAAAGCCGGTGGCACCAATTTGAGCCTCCAGCTTTATATATAGTTAATAGATAGATATGTAGGATGCAGACTTCTATAACTTGAATATTAACTTGCAAATCAATTTGTTAAGAGCGATCATACAACAAAGTCACCTTGTTAATATTTCAGATTAGTAAATTGGATTCTGCTCCCACTCAAGGAGAGATTTTTTAATGTACCTAAAATATGGGATGGTACATCACATGTTATTATACAAGTTGTGGGACACTTGAAAAATAAAATTTCCCTCCACTTATATAATAACATATGATGTATCACTTCGTATTCCATACACACTTAGAAATTTCGCCCACTAAAGAACATGGGGTAGTTTATTCTACATGACAAGCGGTACTACACTCTTCTTATCTTTTACTTAGATACCGTTTGATACGTGGGACGGGACGGAACGGAGCGGGACGAGGCGTTCCGTCGCAAGTTTGGTGCGCCTAAAACGGGTGGAACACACTGTTCCACGGGACGAATTTTGGATGAATTTTCGTTCTGCCTCATCCTTTGAAATGACTCGTTCCACATTCGTGTAACACAAAATTATAACCTCTCCGTCTCCTTCTTCTTCCTCCTTGTTTCCATCCGAGGGTATTTATGCTTCCTCTCCGTTCCGTCCCGTCCTGTTTCATCCCATCCCGTCTACATACCAAACGATAGGACAAGAACTTATCAATGTGATTAGTGCGTACGCACCTCAAGTAGGGTTGGATACGAGTTCGAAGGAGAAATTTTGGGAAGATCTTGGAGACTTGGTGCAAGGAATTGCTCAGACGGAGAAGTTATTTATAGGAGGAGATTTAAATGGACACGTGGGCAGGGAGACAGGCAACTATGGAGGTTTTCATGGTGGCCATGGTTTTGGGGAGAGAAACGAGGATGGGGAAGCTATCTTGGATTTTGCAATGGCATATGATCTCTTCTTAGCCAACACCTTCTTTAAGAAGAGAGAAGAACATGTGATCACCTACAAGAGTGGGTCGTCAAAAACACAAATAGATTTTCTTCTAATGAGGAAAGGGGATCGTATAACTTGTAAGGATTGCAAAGTTATACCAGGAGAGAGCGTGGCTAATCAACATCGCTTGTTGGTGATGGATGTACATATCAAAAAAGTAAGACAAAAGAACAAGACTTGGAAGTGCCCAAGGACTAGATGGTGGAATCTAAAAGAAGAAAAACAAGCCATTTTCAAAGAGAAGGTAATCACCCAATGTGTGTGGGATAGAGAGGGGGAAGCTAGCCAAATGTGGGATTCCATGGCTAGTTGTATCCGAAAAGTAGCAAAAGAGGTATTAGGAGAGTCCAAGGGCTTTGCCCCACACCAAAAGGAATCTTGGTGGTGGAATGAGGAGGTACAAACAAAGGTGAAGGCTAAGAAGGAATATTGTAAAGCCTTATACAAGGAGAGGACCGATGAAAATGGTGAAAGGTATAGAAAAGCGAAGCAAGAGGCGAAGAAAGCTGTCAGAGAAGCTAAGTTAGCGGCTTACGACGATATGTATAAACGACTAGATACCAAAGAAGGAGAGTTGGATATCTATAAACTATCTAGAGCAAGGGAAAAGAAGACAAGGGACCTAAACCAAGTGAGGTGCATCAAGGATGAGGATGGAAAGGTTCTTGCTACAGAGAACGCGGTTAAAGACAGATGGAGAGGTTATTTTCATAATCTTTTCAATGAAGGACATGAAATGAGTGCTTCTTTAGGGGAGTTGAGTAACTCAGAAGAGTGTAGAAACTACTCTTTTTATCGTCGAATCCGGAAGGAAGAAGTGGTTGTAGCTTTGAAGAAGATGAAGCATAAAAAAGCAATAGGCCCAGACGATATACCAATCGAAGTGTGGAAACTTTTGGGAGAGACAGGTATAACATGGCTCACTGACCTTTTCAATAGGATTTTGAAAACGAAGAAGATGCCAAATGAGTGGCGAACGAGCACTTTGGTGCCTATCTACAAGAATAAGGGCGACGTACAAAATTGCATGAACTATAGGGGTATTAAGCTAATGAGTCATACAATGAAGCTCTGGGAGAGAGTCATTGAGCATAGATTGAGGCAAAAGACACGGGTTTCGGACAACCAATTCAGGCTCATGCCAGGGCGCTCAACCATGGAGGTAATCTATCTCTTACGAAGATTGATGGAAAGATATAGAGATGGGAAAAAGGATTTACACATGGTCTTTATAGATTTGGAAAAAGCGTATGATAGGGTCCCAAGAGACATTCTTTGGAGGATTTTAGAGAAGAAAGGAGTACGAGTAGCATATATCCAAGCTATAAAGGATATGTATGAAGGAGCAAAGACTGCCGTAAGAACTCATGAAGGACAAACCGAAAGCTTTCCCATAACTGTAGGATTACATCAAGGCTCATCCTTAAGTCCTTACCTTTTTGCGTTGGTAATGGATGAGTTAACAGGACATATTCAAGATGATATTCCTTGGTGTATGCTTTTCGCAGATGATATAGTGTTGATAGATGAAACTCAGGAAGGGGTAAATGCAAAGCTTAACCTTTGGAGAGAAGTGTTGGAATCTAAAGGTCTTCGCCTAAGCCGATCAAAGACAGAATATATGGAGTGCAAGTTCAGTGCAAATGGAGGCCAAAACAAGTTAGGGGTGAGGATCGGAGATCAAGAAATACCAAAGAGCGACCGTTTTCGTTACCTAGGATCTATCTTGCAAAAGAACGGAGAATTAGATGGAGATCTCAACCATAGAATACAAGCTGGAAGGATGAAGTGGAAGAGTGCATCCGGCGTGTTGTGTGACCGCCGTATGCCACTGAAGCTCAAGGGAAAATTTTATAGGACGGCAATAAGGCCGGCGATGTTGTATGGCACAGAATGTTGGGCGGTGAAACATCAACACGTACACAAAATGGGTGTAGCGGAGATGAGGATGCTTCGTTGGATGTGTGGGCACACGAGAAAGGATAAGATTAGGAATAAGGATATCCGGGGTAAAGTAGGAGTAGCCGAAATTAAAGGAAAGATGAGAGAAAATCGGTTACGGTGATTTGGACATGTGCAAAGAAGGCCTACTGACGCTCCGATTAGAAGATGCGACTATGGGACAGAGGTTCAGGGCCGAAAGGGTAGAGGAAGACCTAGGAAAACTTTGGAAGAGACTCTAAGAAAAGACTTAGAGTACTTGGATCTAACGAAGGACATGACACAGGATCGAGCACAATGGCGTTCTAAGATTCATATAACCGATCCCACTCAGTGACTTGGATTTTCCAAGTCTCCAACCGAGAAGTTTTCCTCACTCGGGAAATTAAGGGAACACTACCCCAACCTACATGCTCCACTCAGAAAGCTTCAACATACAAGCTTCAACAAAAGAAAATTCAAAGAACTTAGCGAAGAAGGCTTTGGTGTATTTAACACAATACGTTGAAATGAAGGAAAGCTTATTTATTGATATCCCCGATAAGCTACAAATATGTACATATACATGAGTCAAAATAAACACACAAGAGGGAGCCTTCACAAAGGTTGCTTAGGAGAAGTCTCAGCAGTCGGTAGAGCCCCAGAAAGAGAAGGCACCGGAGGGGGATCATTTGGAGCCTCAGTACTGGACAGAACCCTAGAAGGAGGAGGCATCAGAGGTTGATCATTTGGAGCTTCATTACGCGGTACAGCCCCAGAAGACGAAGGCAATAAATGCCTTTGGAACAAACCCACAAATCTCTGATGATCAAGTAAAACCTGACCATCAGTTTCCTTCATCTGGTCAAGCTTCCTCTTCATGTTTGTAGCATAGTCATGTGCGAGCCGGTGCAACTGTTTATTCTCATGCTTGAGCCCTCTAATCTCCTGTTTGAGACTCATCACTTCAGCCGCCAATGATTCAACTTGGCGGGTTCGAGCAAATAGGCGTTGGGCCATATTAGACACAGAACCTGCACACTGAACACTGAGAGTCAGCGAATCCTTAACAGCTAACTCATTAGACCGTTTGGAAAGTAGTCTGTTATCTTTGGGAGTGAGAAGGTTCCTGGCCACCACCGCAGCGGTCATATCATTCTTCATCACGGAATCCCTAACGGTAAGAGGACCAGTAGGGGAAACGAAGGATGGGCGCCATATGTTGTCTGGAGAAGGCGGGGCTGCCTCTTCAACAAGGTTCAAGTCAAAACGACGGTTGGAGGGGCCAGACATTTTCAAAGGTGTTGAAGAGAGAAGAGGTCGGACAAATCAAGATCTTATAAGTGCAAGAATGAAGCTTCTACTGGTGGAGATTCAAGTGTGCTTTGGAACTTAATGCCAGCCCCTATAAAAATCTGCACTCGACGGAGCTTCAGAAATCGAAGAGGCGCCTGCTCAGAAATCGAAAAGGCGTTTGCTTTCTCAAAAGCTGGGCTGCTTAGAGATCACGAGGATTGATCTCAGAAATCGAAGAAGTGTTTGCTTTCTCAAAAGTTGGGCTGCTCAAAGACCACGAAGGCCGATCTCAGAAATCGAAGAGGCGCTCGCTTTCTCAAAAGCTGGGCTCCCCAGAGACCACGAGGGCCGATCTCAGAAATCGAAGAGGCACCTACTTTTCCAGCCTTTTCCAGCCTTGTCAGCACCTGTCACACGCACACTCAGCTTTGCGGAAATTATGGGCATTCTGTCAAAGACTTCTGGGGAAGTAGAAAACACATGAATCTTACTGTTCAATCACCCACCTCCCACACGCAACAATAGCTCATGGGTACCACAGATAACTTTGCCAAAGTTCTCTGCCAAAGTTGAGCACGTGAAGCTTGCAGCTCCCACTACATCGCTCTGACCAAGAAGGGTAAAAGAATAGCAAAGAAACAGCACTAACAAAGTTTAGACCCATAAATTTTGAAGGTCTAGCTACCATATTATTACCCACAAGGGTAAAGGAACAGTACCACTGCTGGATAATTGGAAAGTCCCTGTGTGTCAACCTCTGTGCTTCGTGGCAAGGTAGACTAGCAAACATGCCCAACCTTTACTCACATTCGAGAAAACATTCCCAATAAGATTGCTTGCTCCAAAATCGAAGAGGCACCGTCCTCCGAATCTCGAGAGCCAGACTCCCAACATGACTACTTTCTTAAAAATCGAAGAGAGGGTAAAGGAACAGTACCATTGCTGGATAATTGGAAAGTCCCTGTGTGTCAACCTCTATGCTTCGTGGCAAGGTAGACTAGCAAACATGCCCAACCTTTACTCACATTCGAGAAAACACTCCCAACAAGATTACTTGCTCCAAAATCGAATAGGCACCGCCCTCCGAATCTCGAGAGCCAGACTCCCAACATGATTACTTTCTCAAAAATCGAAGAGACACTGCTCCCCGAATCTCGAGAGCCAGACCCCCAGCATGATTGCTTTCTCAAAAATCGATGAGGCATCGTTCTCCGAATCAATCGAAGAGGCGCTCGCTTTCTCAAAAGCTGGGCTGCTCAGAGACCACGAGGGCCGATCTCAGAAATCGAAGAGGCACCTACTTTTCTAGCCTTGTCAGCACCTGTCACACGCACACTCAGCTTTGCAGAAATTATGGGCATTCTGTCGAAGACTTCTGGTGAAGTAGAAAGCACATGAATCTTACTGTTCAATCACCCACTTCCCACACGCAACAATAGCTCATGGGTACCACAAATAACTTTGCCAAAGTTATCTGCCAAAGTTGAGCACGTGAAGCTTGCAGCTCCCACTACATCGCTCTGACCAAGAAAGGTAAAAGAATAGCAAAGAAACAGCACTAACAAAAGTTTAGACACATAAATTTTGAAGGTCTAGCTACCATATTATTACCCACAAGGGTAAAGGAACAGTACCACTGCTGGATAATTGGAAAGTCCCTGTGTGTCAACCTCTGTGCTTCGTGGCAAGGTAGACTAGCAAACATGCCCAACCTTTACTCACATTCGAGAAAACACTCCCCACAAGATTGCTTGCTCCAAAATCGAAGAGGCACCGTCCTCCGAATCTCGAGAGCCAGACTCCCAACATGACTACTTTCTCAAAATTGAAGAGAGGGTAAAGGAACAGTACCATTGCTGGATAATTGGAAAGTCCCTGTGTGTCAACCTTTGTGCTTCGTGGCAAGGTAGACTAGCAAACATGCCCAACCTTTACTCACATTCGAGACAACACTCCCAACAAGATTGCTTGCTCCAAAATCGAACCCCCAGCATGATTGCTTTCTCAAAAATCGAAGAGGCATCGTTCTCCGAATCTCGAGAGCCAGATACCACAGACCACTTTTTCAAAGTGCTCTGACAGAGTTAAAACATGTGAAACTGGCAGCTCCCACTACCGTGCTATGACCAAGCAGGGTAAAGGAATAGCATTACTACTTGTTGTTAGGGAGACTCCTATATATGTCGACCTCCATCCCCAACGGACAGGCAGACCTGCAAAAATGTTCAACCCTTCATCATATCTGAGAGGGCACTCCCAACGAAGCCTTTCGAAATATTCAGCTTTCTTTCCCCCCGATAATACCTCTGCAAACAAGCTATACTAGAGCAAGAATATCTCATATCATCAGGGTTAAAAGCAAGAGTATCCCATATCATGCTTTTTCCCTGTCTTTTCTTTTGGCCTTGTTTTTACCTGCAAGACAAGGAGAAAGAGAGCAATCAGTCAGCACTTGGAATCAAGCTTCCAGCCAGGAACTGACTGCCTGGAACCCCTTACCTGATTACTTACCTGGCATTGCTTTCGAGTACTCATCTTCAACATCTTATGTTTCCAGGGAAGATTCCGCATCTGCTTGAGGAACAGATAGGGCAAGTGCGAAGGATACAAGGAAGCATGTGGAGACAAGCGTAACAGCACACGTGCCGATACATCCATTACTCTGTCAAAAGCAAAAGTATCCCATATCAGCAGGGTGGAACGTACTCTAGATTTGATAGACTTGTTTTGACCCTCAAATTCTTCAGTCGGCCTTATACTCTGGAGGAAACCAGAAAACCCTCCAGCTCAGTTCAAGAATAAGCCTGTGGAAAGTTACTTCTTCAAAAGCAAAAGTATCTCATATCATCTCTTCTCATTTTTCTTCTCTTTATCCTTCATGCTGCTGCAAGATGGGGAGAAGGTGAACAATCAGTCGGAGCTCTGATTGCTTACCTTGTCTGTCACCTCTTTCAGCAGACCCCCTAGCTCGGCGACTTGGGGGACTCCTACTACATGGTTTGTATCGCGCTTGACCAAGCCCGAAACTACAAGTAAGCTTCAAGTGAAATTGATACATTACCTTGTGCATCTCCACCAGTTAAAGATACCACCCCTGGATGGAGGAAGAGTACTTCCAAAGAAGATGCCACATCTACCTATGAGACAGATAAGGCAAGTCAAGACGACACCACACTCCGATACTTAGAAGTTTCGTGATTACGAGATCATTCTCCCACAATATTTCCTAATGTCATTTGTACTAAATCATTCACTTGTACTCACTAAAGGAGAGCTTGAACCTATGTACTTGTGTAAACCCTTCACAATTAATGAGAACTCTTCTATTCCGTGGACGTAGCCAATCTGGGTGAACCACGTACATCTTGTGTTTGCTTTCCTATCTCTATCCATTTATATACTTATCCACACTAATGACCGGAGCAATCTAGCGAAGATCACAAAAAGCGACCGTTTTCGCTACCTAGGATCTATCTTGCAAGAGAACGGAGAATTAGATGGAGATCTCAACCATAGAATACGAGCTGGATGGAAAGAGTGCATCCGGCGTGTTGTGTGACCGTCGTAGGCCACTGAAGCTCAAGGGAAAATTTTATAGGACGGCAATAAGGCCAGCGATGTTGTATGGCACAGAATGTTGGGTGGTGAAGCATCAACACGTACATAAAATGGGTGTAGCGGAGATGAGGATGCTTCGTGGGATGTGTGGGCACACGAGAAAGGATAAGATTGGGAATGAGGATATCCGAGGTAAAGTAGGAGTAGCCGAAATTGTAGGAAAGATGAGAGGAAATCGGCTCCGGTGATTTGGACATGTGCAAAGAAGGCCGACTGACGCTCCGGTTCGAAGATGTGACTACGGGACAGAGGTTCAGGGCCGAAGGGGTAGAGGAAGACCTAGGAAAACTTTGGAAGAGACTCTAAGAAAAGACTTAGAGTACTTGGATCTAACGGAGGACATGACACAAAACCGAGCGCAATGGCGTTCTAGGATTCATATAGCCGACCCAGGCGCTGTGCGGCGGAGCTTCTACCTGATTTAGACCAAAATGTCTTTGTTGTTGTTGTTGTTATTATCAAAGATTTTGGACTAATTTTATACAGTGTTCTAAAAATCGACCTAGGTTCTGTGCGGCGGAGCTTCTACCTGATTTAGACCAAAATGTTTAGTTAGGCGGGGAGGACTTAGGCGGCCACCCAGGCGCTCGCTAGGCTCCTTAGGCGGTTTGAATCTCGCTGCAAATCCCAAACTCGCTGTAATTTTTGCAACGGATCTACAACTTTCGATCTCGTACATTGCAGCAGAGCCTCGACGAATTTCTGTAGCTCGCCTCAGTGAAGTTGAGGGAAGAGAGAGTGTGAAGAGAAGGAGAGAGAGAGTATTAAACAATTCAGATAGAGAGTATTAAACATTTCAATCTGTGGTGGAGCAAGTTGGATTTGAGATCCAATTTTGAGGTTCTAAAAGGGTGAAGAAGAAGATGAGAGAAGAGAGAGAGAGAGACTAAAAGAACCAATTTTGAGGTTTTTTTTTTGGAAAGAATCAATTTTGAGGTTCTGAAAGGACAAAGAAAGAAACAAATAGGACCGGTTGTGTGAAAGAGGTAAGGTGGAAAGAGGTAAGGTCAAAAGCTGGTGATTACTGGGGTCTATCGTGGGTGATGTGAAAGAGGTAAGGTGGACATCAACTATTTTGAAGGGTTTTTAGATGGTTGTAATCATGAAAACCATCCACTTAAGTGAGCTTTTTATATTTTTAAAAGTAATATATTATATGAAGGGTCAACAGATGGTTATATACTTGTGTGAGCTTTTTATATTTTTAAAAGTTACATATATTCAAGGTATTAAATATCGATGATATCGGAAATATCGGTAGTTCAAAAACATGAAAATTTCGATGGAAATATCGGGATATTATCGATATCGATAAAAATTGAATAAAAACCACGGAAATTGTAAGAAAAACTTGAAAATTTTTATTGAAACTTTGCAGGATGTTTATTTAGTCAATTATCTATTAGTTTATCATAAAAAATTGGAAGGAAATGTATTGCATGATAGATATAACTGATTTAAGTTGGTTATATAGCGAGCTGGCAAACATTGTGAGTGTAGAAAATATGTAGTAATTAATGAAAGAAGTTTAAACACACCATAATCATTTATATATAATGAATTAGTACAATATTTTACATTTTATACATTGCATGATAAGATACATGAGTGACTTAGCAAGGTCTAAAATATCGATGATATCGGAAATATCGGTAGTCCAAAAAAATATCGGTAGTCTAAAAATACGGAAATTTCGATGGAAATATCGGGATATTATAGATATTTTAGACCATGCATATATTATATTAAGGGTCATCAGATGGTTTTATCATGAAAACCACCCACTTGCGTGGGCTTTTTATATTTTAAAAGTTTGGGGTGTATATCATATGTATATAAATGTTATATAAATTATTTAGATAATATTTTGTTTTTTTCCCTAGGCAAGCATATTATATATTCACTGATGTATGTTGTATTATTAAATAATTATTTACATATGATATAGTAAGTTTAATTAATGCATATAATATATAAAAAAATTTACCTAAATCCGTCTAGACTGTCTAGGCGCCCACCTAAACCCCGCCTAGCTGCCTAAGCGCTAGGTATCATCACACCGTCCGACTAGCGCTTAGCGTTTTTTAGAACCTTGATTTTATGTAAAATTGATCAATAATTTCTATTACGTGGTCCATATAGTTGATTATACACCTTAAATTGACATCGACAAGGACAGTTTGTATATATTCGACTAATTATGTATATGTAGGATGCAGACTTATATAACTTGAATATTAACTTAGCTAATCAAAGCGATCATACAACAAAGTCACCTTGTTAATATTCCAGATTAATATATTGGATTCCGCTCCCACTCAAAGAGAAATTTTTCAATGTACCTAAAACACGGGTTGGTACATCACATGTTATTATACAAGTAGTAAGATACTTGAAACCACTTGAAAAATAAAACTTCCCTCCACTTATGTAATGACATGTGGTGTACCACCTCGTGTTCCAAACACACTCAGAAATTTCGCCCACTAAAGAACATGGGGTAGCTTACTCTACATGACGAATGATTACTCCACTCTCTTTTTAATCTCTTACTTCAAGAAAATTAAGAGACATAACTAAGTAGAGAGTACATAAAGTCAAAAGAGAGTGCGAAAATCATTTTCGATTCTATATGTTTGTTTTTCTTGAAAAAGAAAACCCTAATTAAATATGTCATATCTAGACAGTCCAATGCCGTTTTAAAACGTTGAAAGGAAATCCTGTATAACTGTTCGTTACATTGGTTGTCTTGCTGCTTCGTGCTTAGGCCTGGCAATTCCTGACACGACCTGATAACCCGACACAACACGACACGAAATTAACAGGTGTTCGGGTCGACACGATAACAAATCGGGTCGTTATCAGGTAACCCGATAAGCACCTGTTAAGATAACGGGTTGGTTCGGGTATACACGTAGGTAACACGAGACACGATAAGCAGAATATTAATTTAATAATTTTATAACCCTAAAAATACTATAATTATATATATATATATATATATATATATATATATATATTAAAATAACTATAATAATTATACCCCCAAAATATTAACTATAATAATTATACGTACATAATAAATAGATTTAAATCTACTTAATAAATATAAATATATATATATATATATACACACACACACATATCATTGAACTTGATGGGATATGAATTATACGAAACTAATTTCAATGATCCAACCGTCAAATTTGTTTGTATATGCTTCGAGATTGCATCATTAAAAAATTGCAAAAAACAAACATTCAGAGATTAAGTAACCAAACAAAACTTTTCAACGGTTATAAAACGAAAAATCACGATTTAACTGTTATTTTAACTCCGATTTTTATGATTTTTTACAGCTACACACTCCTTGACCCTATATGAATACAATGAATGAATTCGATCTTCAATTTAAAATATTTACACTAGTGGATATCTTATGTTAAACTTAATAAAAGTATGAATAAACTCTTAAGTGTTAGTGAATCTATTGTTTTGATGGGAATCCAACCATCAAACATGTTTGTTTATACTTCGAGATCGCATACTCCAAAAATTGCAAAAAACAAACGTTCAGAGATTAAGTAACCAAACAAAACTTTTCGACAGTTATAAAACAAAAAATCACGATTTAACGATTACTTTAACTCCGATTTTGATTATTCTTTACAGCTACACTCCTTGACCCTATATGAATACAATGAATGAATTCGATCTTCAATTTAAAATATTTACACTAGTGGATACCACAAAATCTTATGTTATACTTAATGAAAGTATGAACAAACTCTTAAATGTTAGTGAATCTATTGTTTTCATGGGATACGCGTTCTAAAAAACTAGTTTCAACGATCCAACCGTCAAACATGTTTGTATATACTTCGAGATCGCATACGCCAAAAATTGCAAAAAACAAACATTCGGAGATCAAGTAAGGGGACAAATCTTTTCGACGGTTATAAAGAGAAAAATCATGATTTAACGGTTATTTTAACTCCGATTTTGATGATTTTTTTACAGCTACACTCCTTGACCCTATATGAATACGATGAATGAATTCGATCTTCAATTTAAATATTTACACTAGTGGATACCACAAAATCTTGTTATACTTGATGAAAGTATGAATAAACTCCTGAGTGTTAGTGAATCTATTGTTTTAATGGGATACGCATTCTACAAAATTAGTTTCAACGATCCAACCGTTAACATGTTTGTATATACTTCGAGATCGCATACGTCAAAAATTGCAAAAAACAAACATATAGAGATCAAGTAACGGGACAAAACATTTCGACGGTTATAAAAAGAAAAATCACGATTTAACGGTTATTTTAACTCTAATTTTGATGATTCTTTACAATTACACTTCTTGACCCTATATGAATACAATGAATGAATTCGATCTTCAATTTAAAATATTTACACTAGTGGATACCACAAAATCTTATGTTATACTTAATGAAAGTATGAATAAACTCTTAAGTGTTAGTGAATCTATTGTTTTGATGGGATACACATTCTACGAAACTAGTTTCAACGATCCAACCGTCAAACATGTTTGTATATACTTCGAGATCGCATACGCCAAAAATTGCAAAAACCAAACATTCAAAGATCAAGTAACGGGACAAAACTTTTCGATGGTTACAAAAAAAAAAATCATGATTTAACGGCTATTTTAACTCCGATTTTGATGATTTTTTACAGCTACACTCCTTGACCCTATATGAAGACAATGAATGAATTCGATCTTCAATTTAAAAAATTACACTAGTGGATACCATAAAATCTTATGTTATACTTAATGAGTATGAATAAACTATAATAATTATATACATTAATTTAACAATTTTATACCCCTAAAAACTAAAATAATTATATATATATATATATATATATTAAATTATGTGTTTTAATGTTTTGAAGTAATATTTATGTGGCAAAGTGTGGTATGTGCAAATTTAAGAAAAAAATATATTTTTCTTAACGGGTCATAACGGGTTATAACGGGTCAGGTCACTTTACCTGTTGGGTAAAGTGACCCGACTTGTTAAGGACCTGTTAAGATAATAGGTGTGACACGACACGACCCGTTAAAATAACAGGTGTTACACGAAAACGACACGAACACGGCAGACACGACCCGTTTACCAGGCCTATTCGTGCCCAAAGAAGGTTAAGATGACAGGAAAACCACCATGATGTAAAACCAGTTTTTATATTTTATTTCTTTCTTTTTTTTTCTTATAAGAACCTGAACTAAAGATGTTATGATACAATCTTCAAAATGTGATTCTAAATTACGTTTTCATAACTAATTATCAGCGTAGAATAACTCGTTTGAAATGTCAACAACAGAGCAACGAGATGCCTACGTGTCCTTGCTCTTACTTGAAGATATAGTTGATTGAGTAAAAAACCCATCACTCGATTTGAGTTTTATGATCCCGATTTAAGACTCACATGAATTGAGGTATATGCTCTTTTGTCCGCCCTACCATTTCCTTAGAGCAGCTCCAGCCTTGTCAATAGGCCGGGGGACAGTGGAGAAGAAAAGGCCTGAGGGCCTGTCAACTTGCTCCAGCCATGAGGAGCCCAAGCTAGTGGAGAAGGCCCGAGCAGGGGGCCTGTCAATTTGTGACAGCCCCGGAGCCCGAGCTCCAAGCCCATTTTTTATTTTTTTCTGTCAGGCGCGTGCACCCCACTCGCGCGTGGGGGCGCGTCGCCCGACAACTTTTCAGAAAAAACAGTCAACTTTTCAGCTTTGCATAGTTACCGTTGGGAAGCCACGTGGCTTCCCACGGTCCGTTCGATCTCAACGGCTCCTTCATTTGGACCGTTGGATCTCAACGGTAAAAAAAATAAAAAAAATCTGATTTAATATCAACCGTTCGATCTGAGATCAACGGTCGATATTAATATGCTTTATAAATAAAGAAAAAATAGTTTTAAAATTAAGAAAAGTTATCGTTGTGACACGTGGCACAATCTGGAGTGTTGGAATTCAAATTTTTTTAAATCCAACGGCAGAAATTAATAATTGGAAATTTTTTTTTAAAAAAAATGGAAAAAATCCGAAAAAATTGTAAAAAATCTGAAAAAAAAATTGTAAAAAATTGTTTTTACTTTTCTATAAATACCACTTCTTCTCCATCTACCTTACGACACGTGGCACGATGACATTGGATAAAAATCTTATCGAAATCCATCGCTAAATAATTGTTTTTTTTATAAAATGACACGTGGCGCAACGAGAACGATTTAAAAAATCTTATCCGAAATTACAAATAATTTTATTTTGTATTATTTAAACAAACAAAAAAAACTAATATTTTATTGCCTATTGCCAGGGGGGAGGGCTCCAAGGGTGGAGATGCAAATGGAAATTACTGTTCATTAATGGCAGTTACTATTCATTAAAGGCAGTTACTATTCATTAAAGGCAGTTACTGTTCAAAATGGTGGATTCAATAGTGGATTGCCAGGGGGAAAGGCTCTATGGGTGGAGTTGCTCTTATAAAAGCAGGATGATGCATTAGGCTCTTATTCCATCGATTCACTACTGTTTGCCAAAATATTCAATATGGCCACAAAAATCGAAGTTGAAATAATAGAGAACCAAACAGTTAAACCATCCTCCCCAACTCCTCATCAACTTAGAAATTTTAAGCTCTCAGTTTTGGACCAGATGGCTCCCGTAGTTCATGTCCCACTACTTCTCTTCTATCCCAATATTGCTACTACTCATTCCATGGCCATGAATGAAAGATGTCAGCTTCTAATTCAATCATTAGCCAAAGCTCTCACTCACTTCTACCCCCTTGCCGGAAGATTAGTCGAAGGCAGTTTCACGATTGAATGCAACGATGATGGAGCTGAATTCATCATAGCCCGTGTCAACTGTTCCTTAGCGGATATTTTGGAACCCCCGGATGTCGTGATGCTAAACCAGTTCCTTCCAACCGAAGGAAAAGGCCCAATGCTTCTTGTGCAAGTCAACTTTTTCGAGTGCGGTGGAATGGCAATCGGATTCAAGATTTCACATAAGATTGCTGATGGCTCCACAGTATTCACATTCATCAAATATTTGTCCACAATAGCACTTCAGTCCAGCGACAGTGATCAGGTGGTATTGCCTCCAGAATTTGGTACTGCATCTCATTTTCCACCACTAGATTTTTCGAACTCATCACAGCCGACACCAATGACCAAGAAATTTCACCAAGCACGGAAGTGCATAACAGAGAGGTATGTGTTTGATGCGTCAAAAATTTCTACTCTCAAATCTGATGTAGCCAGTTCAATTGTTCCCAATCCTACACGTGTGGAAGCGGTTTCAGCACTCATTTGGAAATGTGCAATAGAAGCGTCAAGATCAAACTCGGAGTCCCCAAGGCCATCCATGTTCCATCAAGGTGTGAACTTGCGCAAAAGGTTTGTGCCGCCTTTGCCAGAAAACTTGGCTGGGAACATCGTGGGCCGTTTTACATCGAAGGTTGAAGAGTTTGCGATGATAGATCTAAAAGACTTGGCTGGTAAGTTCAGGAAAGGGATAGAACAAATGAAAGAAAAGTATGCTGCAAAAGTAGTATTTGATTCTAATGTAGCATGTCAGGAGCGAACAGACTTCTGCAAAAACGTGCTAGATAATGATGGGATAGAAAATTATGCCTGCACCAGTTGGTGTAGGTTTCCTTATTACGAAACTGATTTCGGATGGGGAAAGCCGGCATGGGTGAGCTTAACTAGTTTCTCAGTTGCGAATGTAATTGCTTTGTTGGACAAAAGAGATTGCAAGGGATTAGAAGCATGGGTGACAATGAGTGAAGAAACCATGGCCATCCTTGAAAGCAATGTGGAACTGCTTAGATATGCTTCTGTAAATCCAAGTGTCACCTACTGAAAAATATAATTGTAAGAGACTCATTTTTTCCGTTTTTGTGTTCTTACATTAAAATATGTATTGTTTGCCCCAAGTAGTAGTTCTGGAATTATGGAATCCGTTTTAGTCGATCTTTCAAATCTTATTGAAACTTATGGTAAATATGGTAGCCATACATATGGATACCAAGATGCTAAATGCTAAATATAAAGGTTAAGTTGTCGTTAATTGGATGGATTGGTGCTAATGTCCGGATATAAACATTTTGGAATACCATTCCAAATTCATAAAATCTAATAAACAAATGAAAAATTGATACGATGCCACTTGGCATCATCATAAGAGCAGTTCCAAGGCCTCCCGGGCTATTCACTATTTAATCCACCTAATGAACAGTAATTATCTATAATGAACAGTAACTGCCTTTTGCATCTCTACCAATACACTGAATAGCCCTGTCAATAGATAATAAAATATTAGTATTTTTTTAAATAATACAAAATAATTTTAATTGTAATTTCGGATAGAATTTTTATTGATCTCCTTGTACCACTTTCTATTAAAAAATTTGTTTTTATTTTTTTAATTTTTCCTTTTCACATGGTGCAGCACACCATTCCAAAACCTTTGTTTTTTTCACATGGTGCTGATGCACCATTTCAAAACCTTTTTTTATTATTATTGTTTTCTTATTTTCACATGGTGCCAACGCACCATTCATCAGCACCATTCCAAAACCTTTTTTTATTATTATTTTTTCTTCTTTTCACATGGTGCCAACGCACCATTCCAAAAGTTGTGTGTTTTTTTACTTTCTTTTTCAAGCCCAACAGCTCTCTCTCACTTGAGCTCGGGAGGCAGGGCTCCAAAAGCTATGTTAAAATCTCCCTTTTTTATTATATTTTTTTTTCTTCTTTTCACATGGTGCCAATGCACCATTCCAAAAGTTGTGTGTTTTTTTTCTTTGGCCTAATCGGATAAATGGTCCATGTGGTCATAAGGTATTCGGATGATTGCCCATGTGGTAAAAAAATTCGGATTTAAACCTATGTGGTCACAGTCTGTTAGGATTTAAACCCATGTGGTCTAAGTCTGTTAGGATTTATGCGTTTCTGTCATTCCTTCATTAGGTTTAGGTTGGCCAAATCGGATAAATGGTCCCCGTGGTCATAAGGAATTTGGAAGATAGCTCCTCTGGTAGAAAAAATTCGGATTTAAATAATTTTTAATTCATTTCTTCTTCTTTTTTTAAATAAATTTTTTAAAAATATGTAAATTAATTATTTAAATAAAAGATATATATCTATATACTATATATATAAAGTGAGCACCCTAAAATGGTGAAACATTCAAAATACCATAAATTGTCCTTTAAGAATTTCATAAATTACAATTGAACCAAAAGAAGCTAAAGTATTTAACCATATTTTTATTTTGAATGAATTTAATATTTAAAATTATAGAAAAAAAAAAAAAAAAACCCTCCCACATTAGTGGGTGGTTTCACGTTTTTAATTCATTTCTTTTTTTAAAAAATATTTTTTTTTAAATATGTAAATTAATTATTTAAATAAAAGATATATAAAAATGTCAATTGCCACACGCGTATGCGTGTGGCAAGAGGCTAGTAAAGAATTAATTAATCAGTTGGATATTCGGGAGTCAAAAACTCGTTAATTTTATAAAGGCATTTTGAATGATTTGATTTATTAGATCTTGAATTTTAATGAATTATGTGATTTATTAGTTCCACCTCATTCTGTCGCGTCTCCTCAGAGAAACTCTGCTCCACCTGTAAGCTTAGCGGAGAAATGACAGAACCTCTAGTTTCGGGCATAAATCCTAACAAACTTAGACCACAGGGGTTTAAATCCGAATTTTTTTTACCACAGGGACTATCTTCCGAATACCTTATGACCACAGAGACCATTTATCCGATTTTGTCAACCTAAACCTAATGGAGGAATGACAGAAGGACATAAATCCTAACAGACTTAGACCACAGGGGTTTAAATCCTAACAAACTGTGACCATAGGGGTTTTAATCCGAATTTTTTTACCACAGGGGCTATCATCCGAATATCTTATGACCACGGGGACCATTTATCCAATTAGGCATTTTTCTTTCTTTCTCAAGCTTAGCAGCTCTCTCTCACTTGAGTTCCAGAGGCAGGGCTCCAAAAGCTATGTTAAAATCTCTCTCTCTCTCTCTGCTCCCCCCCCCAAAACAAATCCCAAATCTTTCCCCCAAAAAAAAAATCCCAAATCGGGCGATTTGGGCGCGCAAGTGGAAGGAGGGGGATCGGTGGTGTGGGGTGCGGCGGCAGTTGCGACGGAGGAGGGACTGGATCTCTCCCATTTATCTGTGGGTGTATCATCGACCTCGGTTATGAACTCCAGCGAGAGCTGTCGAGTTCGAAGCTTGATGGGTCTTACATTTTTTTAATTTTTTATTAATTTTTTATATTTATATTAATTTTATATTGTGGCTGATGTCGTCCTCACATCAACCCATGTCACATTACCTTCGGGTGCTCGGGTCGGCACGAATCGCCAGGCCTTTCCCTTGGACCTGCTCGGGCTTGCTCGCCAGCACACGCTAGGCTTCATCACTCGGGCTACATGGCTCTATTCCTGTGCCTGTCCCTCGGGCTGGAGCACACGATGGACTTGCTCTAACGTGGCAGTTGTATTATTGATTAGTTAGTTTTGCAACTAATTAACGGTTAGAAGGTCATTTGGTTGTTATCTTGGAGTCTTTGAAGAAGATTATGATACTTCCTACATTGATAAAACGGCATTACAATTACATATTATAAATAACTCGGCCCCAAAAAGGCATTAAAAATACAAATTATAAATAACTCGGCCCCAAAATGGTCCTTGCAAACTAGATCTAAAAATATTGCAATAAAGCATCACTAATCGCAAAGCTTGGAGTAGACTTCAAGCACTCTTCCGATGAGCTCATCGGGAACGGTACGATTACTCAAAGATCAATAAAATTGTTAAACTTTATGTTTCAGGGAGATCATATGAGGACAAAATCTCAAACAATAAATTGGGATAGGGAGTATGATGCCCATTAGTCGATCACATCACCTAATCACTGCCATGATCCCAGCAGACCAAATGAAGTAGATAAGTAAGTCAAACAGCTCCACCCTTCACACATAGATCGAAAATAGGCAGCAAACCAGAACGAATATTAAAATCATGCACTCTTCTAAACAGAGCAATCAAATTAGCAACCTCTCATACGGAGAGAAATCAAACCAAATTCCAGGACAACTTTAGGAAATTATTAAACATAAACAAAATAAGAGGATAAAAACATGTAGCCTATCCACATCTTCCGAACATCCGCATATCATATCACTGCACCGGCTGAACCCAAAGTGTCGCACTGACTAAACTCGATTCTGACGCTACTCGATATCTTCCATGGCTTCTCGCTTCAATCCTATATCGAAGGTGATAATTAGATCCAAAACCTTATGTTAACTTTGTGTGTGTGGGCCAAAAGACGACTACCACGGTGACTATAGAGCTCCACGACGCCACTTCAACTCCAAATAAAGTAAACGGAAAGTGAGAGGGAAGAAACAAACAATGGTTTTCAAGAAGATTGTTGCCGATCCCAAAGCCAAAGACAAGGGCCCGTGGTAGAGAATTTTTCTTTTGATTTTTTTCTAGATGGCTTATTTTGGAGTCTTGGTAGCTAAGTTGTTATCTGCTACTATAAATAGTAATTCTTGTAAAGAAAAAAGAATCATTGTAAAAATTGTATTTTTTAATAGCCAGTCCTTTGATTCTTCTCGACCCCTTCTCGTGTATGACTCGTCTCGCTTCCAGAACAGCTATGGAGTCAACGGAACCTCAAGATCCTAGCCACCACACCATCTCGGGGACGATGTCCACTAACATTAAATATATGTTACAAGCCAACCATGACAGTGTACCGTTGTCGGTGGCATTGTGGGTAGGCCGAGGAGGCTCGCACCTGGAGGTGGGAGACGACCCAAACAACATGTCGTTTGGTCAGGGGACTAGATTTGGCTTGCGCCACAGCGCGGCTCGAAGCCGTGGCTCACGCAGGTTAGGGTTTTTCAATTCCAATTTTCCTACTCATGTTAATGCACTTTCCAATGATACGTAACTAAGGTATTTCTGGTCCTTTATAAAAAATATATATATATACCATCTGGAATAGGAATACTAGTATTTCATTGCTACAAATATGTATTATTGAAAAAAAAAGACATGTATTCGGATATTTCTTTTCAACTCTTAGTTTCCACACACACATATAGCGATTGCTTAAAAGCTGTTCTTGAGCGATCCTCTCCTTTAGCTACACAATTTGTGCTGACAAAGCGTTGAAGAAAAAATAGCTCACCGATTGTATTTTCACTTATGCTCTTTGGTGGCCTTGTGTCTTTATTTGTACTAATTATGTGAACTTTACTTGCCTCACAAGTAATACAAGTCATAATGGATTAAATATCTCATATCGTATTGGAATTTATTTCTTGATTTACACAGTCACATTTCTAAACAATATTAATTACAGCACAATTGTGTTTTATTTGGCAGTAATTGATTATTATCATTTTCTCTTACAATTATACTAGTAAAATTGTGAACAAGTTATAGTGAATCTATCATGATATGTCAGCATGTAGAATTAAGCTTAACCCAATAAAGTCGGACAACCGAAATTTACCTTGGATTGAGTTAGGTTTATAGGTTTCCAACCCGACGAAAACCCAACCTTAACCCAAAATCAAAATATAAATGATGAGTTATGATGGGTTGACCTTCCAACTAGGTCTGACAATTCCTGACACGATCCAATAAACTGACATGATACGACACGAAATTAACAGGTGTTCGGATCGATACGATAACGAATCGGGTCGTTATTGGATAACCCGATAAGCATCTGTTAAGATAACGGATTGGTTCGGGTATACACGTGGGTAACACAATACACGATAAGCAAAATATTAATTTATAATTTTATAACCTTAAAAAAAATACTATTATTAATTATATATATTAATTTAACAATTTTATACCCCTAAAAACTATAATAATTATATATATATATATCAAATTAAATATTAAAAATTGGTGACCATTGAATCGGCTTAAATATACATACCATTCAATTTCTTAAGTCTTATACGTACAAAACAAATAAATTTAAATCTACTTAATCAATATATATATATATATATCATTGAACTTGATAGAATACGAAATCTACGAATTTAACTTCAACAATCCAACCATCAAATTTGTTTGTATATGCTTCGAGATCGCATCAGCAAAAAATGGCAAAAAACAAACATTCAAAGATCAAGTAACTGGACAAAACTTTTCGACGGTTATCAACGAAAAATCACGATTTAACGGTTATTTTAACTCTGATTTTGATGATTTTTTACAGCTACACTCCTTGACCCTATATGAATACAATGAATGAACTCGATCTTCAATTTAAAATATTTATACTAGTGGATACCACAAAATCTTATGTTATACTTACTGAAAGTATGAATAAACTCTTAAATGTTAGTGAATCTATAGTTTTGATGGGATATGCATTCTACGAAACTAATTTCTTCAACGATCCAACCATCAAACTTGTTTATATATGCTTCAAGATCGTATACGCCAAAAATCACAGAAAGCAAACATTCAGATATCAAGTAACGGGACAAAACTTTTTTACGGTTATCAACGAAAAATCACGATTTAACGATTATTTTATCTCCGATTTTGATGATTTTTTACAGCTACACTCCTTGACCCTATAAGAATACAATGAATGAACTCGATCTTCAATTTAAAATATTTACACCAGTAGATACCACAAAATCTTATGTTATATTTAATGAAAGTATGAATAAACTCGTAAGTGTTAGTGAATCTATTGTTTTGATGGGATACGCATTCTACAAAACCAATTTCTTCAACGATCGAACTATCAAACTTGTTTGTTTATGCTTCAAGATCGCATACGCGAAAAATCACAAAAAGCAAACATTTAGATATCAAGTAACGGGACAAAACTTTTTTACGGTTATCAACGAAAAATGATGATTTAATGGTTATTTTACTCTGATTTTGATGATTTTTTATAGCTATACTTAATGAAAGTATGAACAAACTCTTAAGTGTTAGTGAATCTATTGTTTTGATGGGATACACATTCTACGAAACTAATTTCAATAATCCAACCTTCAAACTTGTATGTATATGATTCGAGATCGCATATGCTAAAAATCGCAAAAAAAAAAACATTCAAAGATCAATTTACGGGACAAAACTTTTCGACAATTATCAACGAAAAATCACGATTTACCGGTTATTTTAACTCTGATTTTGATGATATTTTTACAGCTACACTCCTTGACCCTATATGAATACAATGAATGAATTCGATCTTTAATTTAAAATATTTACACGAGTGGATACTACAAAATCTTATGTTATACTTAATGAAAGTATGAATAAACTCTTTTAAGTGTTAGCAAATCTATCATTTTGATGAGATATGCATTCTACGAAACTAGTTTACGATTAAACCGTCAAACATGTTTGTATATGCTTCAAAATCGCATACGCCAAAAATTGCAAAACAATAAACATTAAGAGATTAAGTAACAGGACAAAACTTTTCGACGGTTATCTATGAAAAATCACGACTTAACGGTTATTTTAACTCTGATTTTGATGATTTTTCACAGCCATACTCCTTGACCCTATATAAATACAATGAATGAATTCGATTTTCAATTTAAAATATTTACACTAGTGCTACCACAAAATCTTATGTTATACTTAATGAAAATAAGAATAAACTCTTTTAAGTGTTAGTAAATCTATCGTTTTGATGGGATACGCATTCTACGAAGCTAATTTCAACTATCCAACCATCAAACTTGTTTGTATATGCTTCAAAATCGCATACGCCAAAAATTGCAAAAAAATAAACATTAAGAGGTTAAGTAACGGGACAAAACTTTTCGACAGTTATCAACGAAAAATCACGATTTAACGGTTATTTTAACTCCGATTTTGATGATTTTTTACTGTTACACTCCTTGACCCTATACGAATACAATGAATGAACTCGATCTTCAATTTAAAATATTTACACTATTGGATACCACAAAATCTTATGTTATACTTAATAAAAGTATGAATAAACTCTTAAGTGTTAATAAATCTATCGTTTTGATGGGATACGCATTTTACGAAATTAATTTCAACGATCAAACCATCAAACATGTTTGTATATGCTTCAATATCGCATACGCCAAAAATTGTAAAAAAATAAACATTAAGAGATTAAGTAACAGGACAAAACTTTTCATCGGTTATCAATGAAAAATCACGACTTTACGATTATTTTAACTCTGATTTTGATGATTTTTCACAGCTACACTCCTTGACCTTATATAAATACAATGAATGAATTCAATCTTCAATTTAAAATATTTACACTAGTGTTACCACAAAATTTTATGTTATACTTAATGAAAGAAAGAATAAACTCTTTAAGTGTTAGTAAATCTATCTTTTGATGGGATCGCATTCTAAGAAACTAATTTCAACGATCCAACCATCAAACTTGTTTGTATATGCTTCAAGATCGCATACGCTAAAAATCGCAAAAAAAAAAAAAAAAACATTTAGAGATCAAGTAACGGGACAAAACTTTTAGACGGTTATTAACGAAAAATCACGATTTAACGGTTATTTTAACTCCGATTTTGATGATTTTTTTACTGCTACACTCATTAACCCTATACGAATACAATGAATGAACTCAATCTTCAATTTAAAATATTTACATTATTGGATACCACAAAATCTTATGTTATATTTAACGAAAGTATGAATAAACTCTTAAGTGTAGAGAATCTATTGTTTAGATGGGATACACATTCTACGAAACTAGTTTGAACGATCCAACCGTCAAACATGTTTGTATATACTTCGAGATCACATACACCAAAATTTGCAAAAAATAAACATTCAAAGATCAAGTAACCGAACAAAACTTTTCAACGGTTATCAACGAAAAATCACGATTTAACGGTTATTTTAAGTTCGATTTTGATGATTTTTAACAGCTACACTCCTTGACCCTATATGAATACAATGAATGAACTCGATCTTCAATTTAAAATATTTACACGAGTGCATATGTTATACTTAATGAAAGTATGAATAAACTCTTAAGTGTTAGTTAATCTATTGTTTAGATGGGATACGCATTCTACAAAACTAGTTTCAACTATCCAACCGTCCAACATCTTTGTATATACTTCGAGATCGCATACGCCAAAAATTGCAAAAACCAAACATTCAAAGATCAAGTGACGAGACAAAACTTTTTGACGGTTATCAACAAAAAATCACGATTTAACGGTTATTTTAACTTCGATTTTGTTGATTTTTTACAGCTACATTCCTTGATCCTATATGAATACAATGAATGAACCTGATCTTTAATTTAAAATATTTACACTAGTAGATACCACAAAATCTTATGTTATACATAATGAAAGTATGAATAAACTCTCAAGTGTTAGTGAATCTATTGTTTTGATGGGATACGCATTCTACAAAATTAATTTCAACGATCCAACCGTCGAACTTGTTTGTATATGCTTCGAGATCGCATACGCTAAAATCGCAAAAAACAAACATTCAGAGATCAGGTAATGGTACAAAACTTTTCAACGATTATCAACAAAAAATCACAATTTAAGTGTTATTTTAACTCTGATTTTGATGATTTTTTACAGCTACACTCTTTGACCCTAATGAATACAATGAATGAACTCGATCTTCAATTTAAAATATTTACATTAGTGGATACCACAGAATCTTATCTTATACTTAATGAAAGTATGAATAAATTCTTATGTGTTAGCGAATCTATTGTTTTGATGGGATACGCAATCTACGAAACTAGTTTCAACGTTCAAACCGTCACACATGTTTGTATATGCTTCGAGATCGCATACACCAAAAATTACAAAAAACAAACATTCAAAGATCAAGTAACCGGACAAAACTTTTTGATGGTGATCAACAAAAAATCACAATTTAACGGTTATTTTAACTCCGATTTTGATGATTTTTTACAGCTATACTCCTTGACCCTATATGAATACAATGAATAAACTCGATCATTAATTTAAAATATTTACACTAGTGGATACCACAAAATCTTATGTTATGCTTAATGAAAGTATGAATAAACTCTCAAGTGTTTGTGAATCTATTGTTTTGATGGGATACGCATTCTAGGAAATTAATTTCAACGATCCAATCGTCGAACTTGTTTGTATATACTTCGAGATCGCATACGCCAAAAATCGCAAAAAACAAACATTTAGAGATCAAGTAACGGTACAAAAATTTTCAACGATTATCTACCAAAAATCACAATTTAATTGTTATTTTAACTATGATTTTGATGAATTTTTACAGCTACACTTCTTGATCCTATACGAATACAATGAATGAACTCGATCTTTAATTTAAAATATTTACACTAGTGGATAACACAAAATCTTATGTTATACTTAATGAAAGTATGAATAAACTCTTAAGTGTTAGCGAATCTATTGTTTTGATATGATACGCATTCTACGAAACTAGTTTCAACGATCAAACTGTCAAACATGTTTGTATATGCTTGAAGATCGCATACGCCAAAAATTCCAAAAAAATAAACATTAAGACATTAAGTAACAGAACAAAACTTTTCGACAATTATCAATAAAAAATCACGATTTAACGATTCTCAATGAAAAATCACGATTTAACGGTTATTTTAACTCCGATTTTGATGATTTTTTTACATCTACACTCCTTGACCCTATATGAATACAATGAATGAATTTGATCTTTAATTTAAAATATTTATATTAGTGGATACCACAAAATCTTATATTATACTTAATGAAAATATAAATAAACTCTAGTGTTAGTGAATCTATTGTTTTGATGGGATACGCATTCTACGAAACTAATTTCAACGATCCAACCGTCAAACTTATTTGTATATGCTTCAAGATCGCATACGCCAAAAATCACAAAAAACAAACATTCAGAGATCAAGTAATGAGACAAAACTTTTCGACGGTTATCAACGAAAAATCACTATTTAACGGTTATTTTAACTCCGATTTTGATGATTTTTTAGATCTACAGTCCTTGACCCTATATGAATACAATGAATGAATTCAATCTTCAATATGAAATATTTACACTGTATTTTTTAGATCTACATTCCTTGACCCTATAGTAACGGGACAAAATCTTATGTTATGATGATCGATGAAAATTGAGGATTTTGTAAAAGGAATAACATGCAAGCTTTGAGTTCCATTGGCAAGGTTGTGAAGGCCATCCGTGTTCCGTCAAGGTGTGAACTTGCGCAAAAGGTTTGTGGCGCCCTTGCCAGAGAACTTGGCTGGGAACATCGTGGGCAATTTTACATCCAAGGTTGAAGAGTGTGTGATGATAGATCTAAAAGACTTGGCTGCTAAATTCAGGAAAGGGAGTGAACAAGTGAAAGAAAAGTATGCTGCAAAAGTAGTATTTGATTCTAATGAATCATGTCAGGAGCGAAAAGACTACTACGAAGAGTATACCTGCAGCAGTTAGTGTAGGTTTCCTTATTACAAAACTGATTTCAGATGGGGAAAGCCGGCATGGGTGAGCTTTGCTAGTTTCTTAGTTGAGAATTTAATTATTTTGTTGGACAAAAGAGATTGCGAGGGATTAGAAGCATCGGTGACTATGAATGAAGAAACCATGGCCATTCTTGAAAGCAATGTGGAACTGCTTGGATATGCTTCTGTAAATCCAAGTGTCACCTACTGAAAAATATAATTGTAAGAGACTCATCTTTTTTGTTTTTTGTTTTTGTGTTCTTACATTAAAAAAAATAAAATTGTTTACCCCAAGTAGCAATTCTGGAATTAAGGAATCCGTTTTAGTTGATCTTTCAAATCTTATTGAAAATTAGGGTAAATATGATCGCCATACATATGGATACCAAGATGCTAATTGCTAAATACAAAGGTTAAATTGTCGTCAATTGATTGGATTGGTGTTAATGCCCGGACATAAACATTTTGGAATATATCCAAATTCATAAAATCTAATAAACAAATGAAAATTTGATACGATGCCCCTGGGCATTATCATAATGTGGCAACCACTCAAGTTATGTGCCCAAAGGAAAAAGTTTCAACACTAAAATATGTAAAAAAACTTCACACTCTTAATCAAGACAATATAAGGTAAAATCAATTTATGGGGTTCTATGACTAGCTTCAACCATTCAAGCTGTGTGGCAAAATGAAAAAACTTCAATCATTCAATCTATGTACACAAGGGAAAAAGCTTCAACCACATTTTTTTTCTCACAAAAACAGAAAGAAGGAATTGGGCTTAAGAAAAAATATATATATACTTGGGCTAC
Source organism: Malus sylvestris (assembly GCF_916048215.2). Classification (NCBI taxonomy): domain Eukaryota; kingdom Viridiplantae; phylum Streptophyta; class Magnoliopsida; order Rosales; family Rosaceae; genus Malus; species Malus sylvestris. Next base: position 32,068,160 of record NC_062269.1, read on the forward strand.
ATTCAACAAAAATAAATAAATAAATAAAAAGATGAGAGAATTTTTGAAGTCTTTTTTCTTCAATAACTCAAGAATATCAAGCCACCTCCTTCGGCTATCCTCTACGCTTGGAAACTTGGGGGACTCCCACTACATGCTACTAAGCTTCTGTACTCAGAAGTTTTGTGATTACTCAGTGACTTGGATTTTTCAAGTCCTAAACCAAGAAGTTTTTCTCACTCGGGAACTTAGGGGAGCATTGTTTGTACCATACTTGACCAATCCCGAAACTATCAAGCACCGATCAACTTCATACCTTTAAGGACCCACTGAGGAATTCATGTTGAGGCACCCAGCCGAAGCACAAGAGTTTCCTTCCACCTAGAAGGCCAATCACATCACGGCACGTGTCAACATCAGAATAAAGCTCCTAGAATCTCACATCGACCATGGATGAAAGCCGGAGACTCTCATAAACTATAAAAGAAGACCATTGTCCTACAATTAAGGACAAATGCCATTACTTTACTTAAAATCATCATTAGAACCCACTAATGATGATTATACTTGAACCTATGTATTGTGTAAACCTTTCACTATTAATAAGAACTCTTCTACCCCATGGACGTAGCCAAACTTAGGGTGAACCACGTACATTTTGTGTTTGCTTCCCTATCTCTATCTCTTTACATATTATCCTCACTAAGTGACCGGAGCAACAAAGCGAAGGTCATAAACTTAACACTTTACGTTGTTCCAAAGTCTCACTGATTTTTTGCATCAACATGGCTCAAATTCGCCTTTTGGCGAAAATGAAACCTAAGACCTCTAACTTACAAGTAAAGAGGAATACCACTATACTGTAGTACTTAGTGTTAGCAGTTGTAATATTGATTAGTTAGTTTTGCAACTAATTAAGGGTTAGAAGGTCATTTGGTTTTTATTTTGGAGTCTTTGAAGAAGATTATGATATTTTATTCATTGGTAAAAGGGCATTACAAATACATATCATAAAAAACTCGCCCCTAAAATGGTCCTTGCAAACTAGATCTAAAAATAGGGAGTTTTAACAAAAAGCCTGTGGTATTGTTCACTTTAACGAAAAACCACATTTTTACACTAAAAAGTCAAACCTGGTACTATTCACTTTACCATTTGTTTTGTCCTTATTGTTAAAACTCAAATTTTTCAAGTCATTTTCATTAGTTTTCCTCTAAAAATATTACAATAAAGCATCCCTAATCGCAAAGTCATGAGTAGACTTCAAGCACTCGTCCGAACTCATCGGGAACCGCACAATTACATAGATCAATAAAACTGTTAAACTTTGTGTTATAGGATGTGATAATTAAATCTCAAACCGCAAATTGGGATAGAGAGTGCGATACAAATGCGTCGATCACTTCACCTAATCACCACCACGATTCCAGAACATCAAATGATGTAGATCCAACAAATCGAACAGCTCCACCCTTCACACATAGATCCAAAATAGGCAGCGAACCAAAACGCAAATTAAAATCATGCACTCTCCTAACGAGAACAATCAAACTAGCAAACTCTCTTACAGAGAGAAATCAAACCAAATTCCAGGACAATTCCTGAAAATTATTAAATAGAAACAAAATAAAAGAATAAAATAAAATCATGTAGCCACTCCATATCCTCCAGACATCTGTATGTCATATCATTACACCAGCTAAACCCAAAGTGTTGTACTAACTAAACTTAATCCCAACGCAATTCGACTTCTCCCATGGCTTCCCACTTCAACCCTATATCGAAGGTGATAATTAGATCCAAAACCTTGTGGTAATTCTATGTGTGTGGACCAAAAGACGACTATCACGGTGACCACATCACTTCGCGGCGACAATTCAACTCAAAAAAGTAAATGGAAAGTGAAGGGGAAGAAATGAAGAATGATTTTCAAGAAGACTACCGTCGACTCCAAAGTCAAAGGCAAGAGCCGGTGGTAGAGAATTTTTCCTTTGGTTTTTCTCTAAACGGTTTATTTTGGAGTCTTAGTAGCTAAGTTGTTATCTGCTACTATAAATACTAAGTCTTGTAAAGTAAAGTAGTCATTGTAATGTAAAGTTGTATTTTTTAGTTGCCAGTCCTTTGATTCTTCTCGATCCTTTCTCGTGTATGACTTGTCTTGCTTTCAGAAAAGCTATGGAGTCAACGGAATCTCAAGCTCTCGGTCACCACACCATCTCGGGAATGGTGTCCACTGACATTGGAGATGTGTTAGAAACCAACCATGACAGTGTACCGTCGTCGGTGGCATCGTGGGTAGCCAAGGAGACTCGCATTCCTCAACCTGGAGGTGGGAGAACCTAAACAATATGTCGTTTGGTCAGGGGATTGGATTGGGCTCGTGCCTACAGTGTGGCTTGAAGCCGTGGCTTACACGGGTTAGGGATTTTCAATATCATTTTTCGTAATTATGTTAAAACACTTTCGAATGATACGTAAGCAAGGAATTTACGGTCCTTTATAATAAAAAATATATATATACCATCTTGTAATCAATTATCTATTACTTGGGATGGGAACACTAGTATTTCATTGCTACAATTATGGATTATTGAAGAAAAAAAAAGAGATATGTATTGGGAT